>NW_007579540.1:0-10521 GCF_000690725.1 Stegastes partitus | reverse complement strand
ATCTATCTATCTATCTATCTATCTATCTATCTATCTGACGCACCCCCACCACACACAGATTGTTGGAAATCTCAATTAATGCGGTCCGATTGATCGAACAAATCAGCGCAGCTCAGCCTTTCCAAAGCGCTGAATCAGGTGTGATTCTGGAGGAGCTGTCCTCTCACTACAACCAATTACCAATTCATAAGGATATTTATCAGCGCGTCCTGAATCAATTGGCCGCTTGAAGGACGACTTTGCAATCATGAGCAATATAGCCACGAATGCACACTGGGCCCAAAGGGTTGCCAAGAAACACACACAAAAACAACAACAACAACAACAACGAAATATAGAAGAAGAAAAAAAAAAATGTAAAAAATAAATTTAAAATAAAAAAAAAATAAAAACAGAATCAAAGTTATTATTAAAATTTCTGTTGTTATCATTAATATTGTGGAGTGCAAAAAAGAGGGGCCTTTATTTATTTTATTTTTTCTAATTGTTTATATTATACTACTAATGTCATGTATTATTAGTAGTAAACAAATATAATAACAACAGTTCAGGATGTAAACACACTTGATTTCTGATTTTAAAAATACAGTTGTGCTCAAATTTAAAATTAAATTTGTTTTGTTTATGATAAAATATTTTAACTATAGTATAAAATAATAATTAATATTGTGGAGTGCAAAAAAGAGGGGCCTTTATTTATTTTATTTTTTCTAATTGTTTATATTATACTACTAATGTAATGTATTATTAGTAGTAAACAAATATAATAACAACAGTTCAGTATGTAAACACACTTGATTTCCAATTTAAAAATACAGTTGTGCTCAAATGTAAAAATTAAATCTACTTGTTTATGATAAAATATTTTAACTATAGTATAAAATAATACTAAAAAAATTCTTATTGTTGTTTTTGGTGTTGGTCACCTCCTTCTGCATGTCCCTGTACACTTTAAATTCAAAGCCGCTCACGTTTATTGGCAGACTGGTGGAAATTCTGCACTCTGACATGATGTCAACTCCATACATTTTGGCACCGCGACGCAGTCTGATATCAGCGTTCACAGATCTGCATTTGGATCAGAGAATAAATGAAGGAAATTATAAAGACATGAGAGGCGCTAACCATGCCAGCCCATCACCCTCTCTGCCAGTTATCCTGGTACATTGACCTCAACGGGGATCCCAGCCAGGCGCTTGGTCATACGCTAGGCCGCAGCCATTTTGAACAGATGTACTCTGACTTAGGTTCACATTGGCGTAAGGCGCTCAGGAAGAAGAAGAAGAAGAGGGGGTGGGTGGGTGGTGGAGAGGATGACGACATGTTGGGAGTTGGGGTGGGGATGGTACGGGGGCGTGGGTGGTGGTGGTGGTGGTGGTGGTCGGGGATATGGGGCAGATTTTGGATCAGAGGCCCAGAGAGCAACAGAGCTGACAGACTTTACAGATGCGACCGGCCTGCGGGAGCACTCATGCGCGGCGACTGATGGTTCACGGCTCAAATGGCGACGTGGAAAGATTCACCGAGCTGGAATTTCACATGCAGACGAGCAGCAGTAGTCGGGCCTGCTGGAGGGGGGCTTCGTAACGCCGCCGGGATGTGGGCGAAACAGGATGACCGGTGAAAATAAGGCGACGGGGGGATGAAAATAGGGGTGTTGTCGAAGCGGCCTTCTTCTGTGCTGTTGAGCCTCTGCTGAAGATGAGACTAAATATGACTCAGGGAATGTCAACGGCTCAGTATCGCCGTATTTGTGAAGGGATTTACGAGATAATAGTGGTTAGTTGCTGGGATTTTGGAGGAAAAACATTAGGCAGCGACAAAACAATGCCGTTACGAGAACTATGAGTGTAGTAATTAGAATGATGCAGCAGGTTTAGTTAATAGTTGACCCTATATTTAAATATCCAGCATATGTCATTGCCTGTGTCTGTATCTACAGCAACTAGCTGCTGCTACCAGTTTATGTCAGTCTTTTTTATGACACTATAAGTGCCATCAGTGTAGTTTATGTAATGTTGTCATGATTGCTGTGATTGGAGTCAAAGAAATGTGACTAATATGTTTTTGATGGTCTGTTCATTTAAGTAAAAACCAAAGCACAGCGCATATTTTACTGCACTTAAACCCTGACAGAAGTAATCACACTAATACACTCATGTATACTTTACTCACATAATGGCTTTTTTTTTTTTAAATTTATGTTCGGTTAAACATTCTAAATAGTCTAAACTGACATCAGCTTTTTACGAGAGAGGCTTCCAAAAAGCACATTTTACGGACCACCAAAATTTGTGTACACAGCGTAGAGTGTTTTTTTTTTTTTTTTTTTCGTGTGCGGCTGTATGTGGCATGTGTGCGCGGCCGAGTCTATCCTGGCATCCAACAGAGGGGCCTTGTGGGATGGCAGGTCTTTGACACCCACTGTCGAGAGCAAGCAGGGGAGGGTGAATGTGTCTGGGCCTGCCCACCGCACAGACACACTGCTGCTGTCGGTAGTTAGCCGAGCAGAACAAGAGAGAAAGAGGGAGCTGGGCGCGCAGACGCAGGAGGCGAAAGGCAGCGAGGAAGAGGCTTTGCGCTCACGGGGGGAGACCGAGATGGGTGGTACGATCCCCCCGTGGTGGGAGTGTGTATATATAAACGTGTGTGTTTGGGAGGTTACAAGGGTTGGGGGGGTGTTTGTGTGTGCGTTGCTGGGGGTACAGTGTGTGATGTGATGGCTGCTTGGATTTTTTTAATCAATAAGAAGGTTTTTAAACTCAGATTGTAATAGCAGTGATATTTTTTTGATCGCCACTGCAGATTTATTGTTTCGCTCTCGGACAGAGTAGCATAAATTTAACTGAGAGTCTTTTGCGTGTATATTTTTTTAAAACTTCATCTTGTGCCACAGTAAAGCAAAGCATATGAACATTTTACAGCCCGTGTTCATGCACAGGGTTGATAGGTGTTTTACTGAGCTCACTCAGACAGGGATCTTCCACCCCCTCCAGGTCCTCACTGAACTATATTAATGACTTTCAAAATACTGATGAAATGTTTGACATAATATTAATGGCCATCAGAGTTGGCGTTTTATAGGCCCTGTCTGCACCGGATGTCCATAAAGTGCAGCTGAAATTACCATGTGTCAAAATGTCCAGATTAGAAGTGAGTTAGTGCCTGCTGTGCCTTCCACCCACGCTCAACCCACGTCCCGTCACCCCTATCCGGAGGTCACGAAGGGGTCTCTTTGGACGATTTTGGAGGTGGGGCGCGCTCCCCGAGGCTGGTCTTGTTCCTTCTCAACAATAGTTGTCCGAACACAATCAAGCTCCGGGGGTTATCCCACTCCAGCGGCGCATAAAAACACATTGAAAGGGGGACGTGTATATTTAGAAAGACCGACTGTGCAGCGCTCCATGGCTCATTGACACACATAACATAAACAGATCAGGGCAAAAGCGCAGCCAGAGACTGGGTCAGTGATATACGCTTGACTGTTTTTTTCTTGGTCATCATAGCCGGCTTACAAATGAGGAAACCCCGTTCGCTGGAAGTTCAGTTCCGATTCAACTAATCTGCATCCTCGACTAAATTTTGAGGCTCAGATACGTTTTTAATCAGAGAACCGTTGCCATTGATTTATTGCTTTGCTGTCATTCCTTCCTAGCTCAACCGATCATATATTAGATGAGGGCAGGGCCTAAATCACCCCGGCAACCCAGGAAATGGAAGAGAGGTTTCAAACATGTAGTGAAAGTATTTTAAATAATTGCATGATATTTTCCAAGCAGTGAGTTGATGGATCAAAATACAATCTAAACATGAGAGTCCTGTTGCACAGTTCTTCTTATGACACAGGGTTCGATCAGGACAGTTGTACTATTTGCATGCAGGACCTGGACTGCTTATAAGAGCTTGTATGGACACATGACAGCCATTATGCCTTCTGTCCCTTCGTGAGTAGGAAAACCTTCGAAGGAAACCAAGAGGTCTGAAGGGTGGACTTCTGAAGACGTAGACTTCTCCTTGCAGCAGTCTGATCCACCTCAGGGCCTCCTCTTACCGTTTTTCTTTACGAGCTACAGACTCTTGTAACAATTTTTTTTGCCAAAGGAGCAGAAAGAGATCTTTGATATTTGTCTTTAAAAATGGCCAGTTACATCTGTCTGGAGAGTGGACACAGCTGTAAAACAGTGTGCCTTGAGGCGGGAAGAAAAGGCCACATTACCTGGTTTCAGCCTTTGCTGGTCTTGTTAAATATAAGAAGAAAAGGGGAGATGCAGGAAATGGGGAAGGAGATTTCTTTGTTGAGTTTAACCATAGCTGGGTGGTTAATGGTGAGACGTTTTTGAGGCAGACGGCCTAGCTCCAGGCCTTGTTCCTTTTAAGAGCAGGGAAACAGCTTTTGCTAATTTTCAAGCAGCCATCCTGCGTAAGCCTACGTGTGATGATAGGCGCTGCTTCAAAGGAAAAGCTGAAGTCATGACTGATGTGATGGGCTCATGTGTCCAGTGTAATTAGCCATAATGCATGTGTGAGAACAAGAGTGTTTGAATGGTGTATATTTTACTTGGTAAGGAGTCTGTGTGCGAGCGTTCACACTGAATACAGTGTTGCGGCAGGCTGCTATTACACCTTACTCTGTCCCACTTCCCATCCTTGGTGTCAAAAACACTCACCACCTGCACTTCATCTACACTTCAAAAGGCCCGCAGGCAAGAGGAGGCCTCCCCACTTCTATTAAATATTTCTCCCCTTCTCTTGTCTTCTCAAGAACAGCGGCAGCTTTAACCAGACCTCTGCTCTCTTATCAACAGCTCACCAAATTCACTCTGAGCATCTTAAACACACTCTTCTGCACAGCGCGCTCAGGGTGAATCCAACACATTTCAGTGGCAGCAGGACCAATCATACGTGACCTTTTGTCAAGATATTTACATAATTTCACACCGCAGCCTTCCTCAGATGCTGTCAGCTGCTGAGAGCATTTATTTAACCTCAGCTCGCGCTGAAATGGAGTCTCAGTTACACAGCAACTTTCATGTTGAGGTGAGCGCAATATTTAGAGGACAATGAAAGGAAGATCAAAAAGCCTAAATGGCTGTTATTAAAGGCGATCATTTCACGAGGGCAATCTAGCAAATGTGGAGGTGCTGCTTTTGGTGTGCTGTTACTCAGACGGCCCCAGCACCTGTCCATTTGGTGGAAGTGTAGATGGCAGATAGCTATAAAGTGGTGTGAAACCAGCAGACAGAGGAGGGGAAGGGAGGCCACCCTGGGGATTTGTCACCAGCTTCAATTGGTTCACAAACCTGTTACGCTGCTACGAGAAAAACTCCACCTCTCCAGCAGACCTTCTGATAGTAAGACCAGCTGCTGGTTGAGCAAATTAGTTCTTCCTTTATTGTAAAAATGACCTTTTCATTACATCTGCTTACAAGTATGCTCACTTTCAACTCAGCTGTAGATAAAAAAAAAGTGTACTTCATATATACCATTAAATTTCAAATACGTTTCTGCCTGCTACAATGTCTGTTTGACACGGCGGTTGTCAGCTGCGATTTTAACAGGGATTTGAGCAAAAGTGCTGTGAAACACTAATTGCAATGAACCAGATGAAAGCGCCGGACAATAGGCTGACCCCCTCCCTCTGTGCCAAGTCAGGCCATAAACAGCTTCCTTTTTTCCCCCCTCACACCCTATGGAAATCCCTTCTGACCTCTCAACTCACACACACACATGCGCACACACACACTTAACACACATGAATGGTGACAGTTGCTTAATCACACAGCCATGCACACATGCAAGCCCTGCATCCACCTCCCTCCCCTATGAAATCTTCACCCATGCGCCCGCTTCTTCGGGTCAGGGCTCACATCCACATGCACTCTCTCCTCTGCTAATGAATCAATCAGCTGGTTCCATTCATTTCATTTCTGTCAGACCCAATCGATCAGCCGTCCTCCCTGTCCGCCCGGAGCAGCGGGGGAGCTCGGAGATCGAGAAGAGAAGAAGGGGGCTTGAAACATCCAGACATTTCAAAGACTCCTCGTGTCTTATCCGCTTTGGTTCCGCAGAAATATGGCATTTTGATGGTGTGTAGCAGTGTGTATGTGTGTGTGAAATGAGAGAGAGGAGGGATTAAAAAAGATCAAGCGTGCATAATGTCTCCTCCTAAAGTTTTTTACATGGTATCTGACCTTCTTTTTACCTTTCGGAAGACTCGCGTATTAGCGCAGTGGATTCCGACAACACCGGACGGCGATCGCAGGTAGCGGATGTCAGGTGTAGGGGTGCCCCTTCTTTGCTATGATGCATAAACTACCCCACCCCTGAGCCTCTAACTTGGCTAGGTGAGCGATGTGTATGGTGAGTCCAACTCTCGCCATGATTCACTCCCCCGCCTACTGAGTCAAAGTCAGAAAGGTTATCATTTATTAAAACCCCTCAAAGTTGGAGCTGTTTATGTGTGTGTGTGTGTGTGTGTGTGTGTGTGTGTGTGTGTGTGTGTGAGAGGCCATGCCGGGCGAGAAAGAGAGGGAGGCAAGAAGAGAGGGTTCAGAGGGTTCTCATTTTCAAAAGCCACTTAGTTGGGTTTATTGGCCTGCCAGTTCATTTCAAAAGGTGTTGAGCGAAGCAACTACACAGGGCCAGAGGTTGTGGGGAGCCAAGGTCAGTTGAGTTTAGGGGAGAAAGGATGGAGAGGGACAGGTAGTCAGCGGAAGAACAGAAGGAAGGAGTGTGGAGAGCCGAGCAACAGAGCAGCAGTAGGTTCTGAGATTGCGAGAACCGTCTGAGCAGGAAAACTGTAATCTCCTGACTTGGAATGCTGCCACCAGTCCATCGTCCAAGTCTTTACTTTCACACCATGCGGCTTCCTCTCGGCTCCAGGAATGCACCTGAGAGAGGAGATCCACAGCTTTCCATCAGTGCCTTTCACTAACTCTTAACCCTCAGTCTCTGCGTCTCGCACACATGCCCCTCGCATCGGTCCCACATGAAAGGTCCGGGCTTTGATGTAGCCTGGAAGGAATCTGCCAGTGACTTTTTAATGAATCTGACAAGCAAGCCAGTGCCAATCAATGGAAACATTGTGCGACAATTTCAAGATGCAATCTCCGATAATGTCAGAATGTAGGAGTCAATGGCAGATGGGACAAAATAATTAGAGCCGAACAAGAGGCAACGGGAGCAAGTCGGTAAACACAGAGTCCATGTAGCTTGTGATTGCAAACTCGCCAAAAGCTGAGTGTTGTGGCCTATAGTTAAATATCCAAGAAACTCAAGCCTTTGTAACCTTAGGTTGTCAATGGGAACAGAGTTTGGTGTCATTTTCCAGCATCTGTTTTTTTTTTAACAGAGTGCTAAGTTTGGTCCAAATGGTCATTGATGTATATGGATCAATATACATTATTGCCATTTGATGGGTCTTAGGTGGAAGACTTGCCAAGTATATTGTACCAGTTAGACAGGTGGTCTTGTTTCAGAAGATGCCAAGATGAAGAACCTTAAGATTTAGTATTTCTACCTCCCCTCCTTGCTCTTGGCCAACAGTGTCCACACATCTTCTCTTGAACTGTTATTCCAGTTGTTTGTTCATTCACACCATCCTTTCTGTCCATGGTTCTGCCCCTTTACCCCCATTCAGTTCCCTCTGCTGTGACTGTGGCTTATCACAGTTACAGAAGGTCCTAATTGCAGTATTATTTTCCTCTGCCTGTTATCTCGTGCCCTTGTGATATCAAAATCCCAACAGCGACAGTAAGCAGCTGGGAGACAGATGCTATTTACTGCCCAGAGACCCATTGTTGTTGTCTACCACTTGATAAGGTCTTGATTGTCAAGATGACTTCCTCTATTTTGTATGGGGAGAGGAAAGTGTGCAGTTAAAAGGTATGGCAGATACACGTCCCTGCTCATTCCACTGACTGAAATTGTTTCCTGTATCTCACAAAAGCCAAACGGTAATCTGCTTACAGAGAAGGGAAACCAAAAAAACAAAAAAACAAACGAGGTCAAAGGACTAACACTTACATGACAGGTCTGACATGGACTTTTCTTTCAACATGTCGTTGTTGCCCTCGGCTTTTTTTCACAAGCCATGTTTCTTGCCTGTCAGCCGGACAATATGAAAGATTACAGCAGAATAAAAGGCTTACAAAACAGAAAGGCAAGAGTGCCTCAGTGGGCTGTAACCTAATATGGCTGCTTTAGGTGGCAGAGGGTGTCTAAGTGTGAGCTGCATTAGGTGTCTGGGTTTTAAATACCTAGCCAAACAGCTTAGAGTGTGAAAACAATCGACAGGGACATGAAAGTAAGAGCGAGAACACGCACAGGAGTCAGATAACCCCTGGCCAGATGGGGATGGTCAAGTGAACACAGGAGACGGGTTGTCAGGGGGGGGAGGGTTGCGATGTTTGTGCCACAACTGTCAGAAAAGGGATACAAAAGCATTACCCCCTGTGCCACTTCTGGCCTCTGTAAATCCCCAGGGGTGCAGGAACTAAAAGGGTGGTGATGATTAGAGATTCAATTTGGCTTGCTATCAATCAATGCCACCAAGATAGACAGGATTGCTGCCGATAGCCCATCCTTGCAACCAGATTGGGTTTGTGCCTCTTGGGATTCACGCCCTTTTTTCACGCTTTGTTAATTAAGCGACCAAGCTGCCCCTGCACTTACTTATTTATGAATCTTGGCTTCGACCGGTACTGGAAACCACTTGGTCTCCCCTAATTAGTCTCTCACTAATGGCCCAGCTTCCAGACAATTCTAGACCAACAACCCCCATTTTGTGTATGCACACACCAAACCATAACACCCATATGACCTTGACGTTACACAACCCACGTTGTCTGGTGTTGTGTTTCTGTGGTACTGAATAAAGTGCCCCACATGGAGTAATGAGACAACACTTAAAAAAATCAATTTCCATCTCCATCTGTCTAAGTGATTCCTCACCTGTTCATTAACCCAAGAATAGAGCACTGTGGATTTGTTGGGCCTTGACAGTTGTGAGATATGGAAGAGAACCTGAAGAAACACAACAAGAGGCTGCGTGTTGGTGAAATATTAACACTTTCCCAGAGCAGCGCGGGCATTTCAGATTTAACGCAGCCATGATTTATTGATATATGTGTTGTCTATAAACAGTGGCTTGTTGCAAACACAGAAAACAACAGATGCATACTGTTGACTTCACAACAGCCTTTTGATCCAAGTATGCCGGCAGCATGACATCATTCCTATAACTCTAGTCTTATAATTACTGTAAATATCAATGGGTCCTGCAGACACCGTGCCCAAACAAGATTTTTTTCCCCCCTTCCTTTTAATGGTGAAGTCACAGTTCGGGGTCAGTAAGCCCATCCGCTGTGGCCCTGTGTGGTGTGGTCTGAATCCCATAAACACTGGTCCCGAGTCAGATTTACTGGCCAGCAGCCCTAGGGATTCATTTGTATTCTTCCCACTTTGACTGGTTCAGGGTCAGGACTGATGACTAATCAGGTCAGTGCTGATCCACACCCTGCGGTTGGAGCATTACCAACTCCACCTTGCTCACTCGGACCACCAAGTGTTCCGACTTGTGTATCTGTGCCGAGGGTAGATGGAATACGTACAGGCTGGGTGGAAAAATACTGATATTTTTTGGTGCATCTCATTTCCCATGTCTCCAGTTGTGGAGAAAAACAAACTCGCACCTCGTTCTTGTTTATTCCCTTCAGATTTTATCGCCACAGGCCACAACAGAACTGAACCCAGCTGAACACATGTGCTAATGGGTGAGCTTAGGCATCAACACTGGGATTGTTATTTTTTAACTAGATAAGTTTGCCACAGGCTGTGTTATAAGTATCACAATAAGGCAGGTGGGTAGGTAGGGGAAACTTTCGGGTTAGTTGTGAAAAAAGTTAACCATTGCTTGTCTCGGACAGCCCTGGTGCAAAGCGAGATTCCTGTTGTCTGTGTGAATCTCAATGCAGATACGTTTACATGTGTGTGTTTGAATAGCACATAGAGAAACGGTAACGACAAGAAAAGTTTTTCTCTCCTGATTGTAACTTCACCTCGCTGTTGTCCAGCAGCTTCTCAGTTTCAGTCCAGAGAATATTTGGAAACTGAGCGAGCTGTCAAAGCAGCAAAAGTTAATATATCAAAACACTATTGATTGTCCTTATAGCCTGACCTTTTCAACCGGTGACTCATGCAAACGTGTGAACGAAACCTCTGCCCTTTTGATCTACGTATATAGAAATATAATTTTAGCTCAACGCCAATTTTCTCCCAAACCACCACACCCTACTTTCCTTGGATATTTTGCACACGAGGAAATGTGTGTACACGTACACGCATGCATACACACACGGCTACTGGTGATTCCCGGTGATAATGTGGAATCACTGACTATTTCTGTGGGTTGAAATTCCCAGATGACCTTCTTTGTCCCTTTGCACGCACACACTAATACAGATGCACCCATGTTGGGTGGAAATCCATGTTTTAGATTCAGGAAAATGTGTGTGTGTGTGT
>NW_007579539.1:135313-143596 GCF_000690725.1 Stegastes partitus | reverse complement strand
CTGCTGTCCTTGACTGTGATATATTGGGTTTCTGTTCTGTACATCTAATGAGGCTCTGTGTTTGACTTTGAGCCCATTATGCTTTGCTGCTGCTGCTGCTGCTGCTGCCCTAATAAAACGTGCATTTGTTCTTTTCCTTGAGCAAGAACTGAGCGTCCTCTGTGGCATCTGGACGTTCCCTGCGTGTGGGTTCCAGGGACGAGTAGTCACCGTCGAGTCCAAAGGCGAGTGTTCGCATAAACAGCCCCGTCCTCAGCGGCGGGCCTGTTAATTGTGTGGATGCCGGGCCGGGGATCAGCAGGACGGATGTGGCGGGAAGCAATCATGTGATGAATTGACCCTGGTGTTAAATGATGTCACTCAACCTTTTAAAATTGGATAACCTGGTCGGTAGGCCCGCGTGGAGATCCATACCCTCATCAGGGAGAATTTCCTGCTGCATAAATAGGTCAACGGAAAAAACTATAACCCCTGACTTGCATTTTTCAGTTCCAGAGGCAGGCGGGACACTTATCGCTCACCGTTATTGTTGTTATTGTTGTTGTTGTTGTTGTTGTTGTTGTTGTTGTTGTTGTTGTTGTTGTTGTGTGTCTTTATCCCACAGTGACAACAGACAAGTGTTGGATGAATGAATTGCTTCAGCTAATATCACGTAGCTGAATTACGTTGATCCAAATTAAGTTAAAGAGTGTTATTATGTCGCTGGTTTAATCATTTGATTCCTCTTAAATGAACATTAGCCTCCCTGGAGCTCAACTTGAAGTTTCCAGTTTTTTCAATTTAAGTATTTGCTTTCACCAAACGTAGAATATAAAACATGATCTTGTCATCAGACTTAGCGTTCTTTCCTTTTCTGTACTTGACCCTGCTTAAAGAAAACGTAGGTTCACTTGCAGCAGAATGTTTTGACAGAACGGGGACGACACACGATGCTGAGCTGATAGTAAACCTGCTGTTAGTTTGGCTGACATTAGAACACCAGCTAAACGGACAAAGTGTCGCTCCAAGTTGATAGAATTCACAAAAGTAAACTTCCATCACCAAAGATAAATGACAACATGGTTAGCACTGTTGCCTCACAGCTAGAAGGTCGCCGGTTCGAATTCCGGTGAGGACACCCGGGATCTTCCTGCGTGGAGTCTCCATGTTCTCCCCGTGCAGCGTGGGTTCTCTCCGGGTTCTCCGGCTTCCTCCCACAGTCCAGAAACATGCTGAGGTTAATTGGTGATTGTAAATTGTCCGTAGGTGTGAATGTGAGTGTGCTTGGTTGTCTGTCTCTAAGTGTAGCCCTGTGATAGACTGGTTACCTGTCCAGGTGGACCTGCCTTCACCCTGAGTCAGCTGGGATAGACTCCAGCCCCCCCATGACCCTAGTGAGGATTAAGGTGGAGAGATAATAGATGGATGGATTTTTTGTTTGGACTACACATGCACACCAACTGGTCCACGCTGCTGGCAAAATACAACAACACTGGATTTCAAGGGGAAGAAACTAAATTAGGTTGTTAAAATGTTTGCATAATGATTAGTAAAGTAATGACATTACATTCTCTCTTCTGAGCTTTCTGGTGTGTTCGTTCTAAAAGTGCAGCATGGATTTTCAGAAACCATGAACGACTCCCGTAACATTTCCAATACCGCCAATATTTCACCTCACTGGTTCCTATTAGTGCAAGAAACTGATGACTCCACTGGTTAAATTTGGCTCCAGCCCTTCTCTCCTTGACTCACTAAATGAGCCGAGTGAAGGATGTTGTGCTCTTCTGGATAAACGCTCGCAGCAAAATGGAGTTTATTAAGACCCATAAAAAACAACATTAAAATTCACAACCGAGGGAGCGTCGCCTGACCCCTGGAGAATGATAAATTAGCTTGTGTTGCTCTTGCAAAATGATCATTTTATACCTTCATCTCCCCCCCCGGAGCTGCCTCCCCTTCAGTGTGGAAGCACCGCAGTGGGACCTGAGCTGAGAGGATCTGGCAGTGAGGAAATGTTTTCACATGATGCTGATATCATTCTACCTGTTTATCTCCTCGAAGGAAATCACTCAGTGGTGTGGATGACAGTTAATTCAGCTGCATGTCTTCCTTTCTCGTGCGTCGTGTCCGGTGGGTAAAGCGCTGCGCATTCCCTCAGCCGAGCAGGTTACCGTGACATTGAAGTGTCTATTGTTAGAATAAAGAGCAAGGGCAAAGAAAATAAAAGTCAGAAACCACCTCAGAAATCTCCTGGTCGATATAAACTGCTTAGGGCTCATTCCGCTGATACCTTTGATAGTATTCTACGTTTCACTTAGTGTGTGTGAAGGCTTTCTGCTGCCACTGCTGCTCTGCTTATCTGGGACGAGCTGTAATTGTTGAGTGCAGCCACCTCCTCGTCGTTAGTTTGAGGGATGGTTCGACAGATTTCATGTGACAGTGGCATGCCTGTTTCCCACAAGCCAAACATGCAGGTGTCAGTGCAGCATTTGAGAAAAGATAGACAGAAAAAAAATAAGAATCTGTTCTGATACTCACCGTACACATTAAAAACGAGGCCCGTACTCGGCTGTGCTCCTCTACAGCAGCTTCCATGTGCAGAGCTGTTGCCTTGTAAGTCTACCTTTAATGATGATTTGCTTGCTAACCAAAGTCCCTCGCGAGTCATCACCGGCAACTCATTAGCACTATGCTAAGCTAATGGATCAGTAAATGGATTTTTATGTGGGCATAAATGCTAATTCACTACACTGCAGCGCTGTTCAGCGGTGCTGTGTTTAGCAAGTCAGTGTGAGCCTCGGGGGTGTGCTTGTGTCTCATTAGGCTCGGCCAGGGATCTATTGTGGATGGGGAGGACTCAACGGCAAAACAGAGATGCAGTGATTAAGGCCTGCGGTGCTGAAACACTTGTCCAGCCTGCCCCTGGTGGTTTTATTCCAGATGAAAAAGATGTCTCTCTATTGCAGTCACAATTACTTTTTTAAAAGCAGAAGAACCGACTGTAAGACCAGAACGGATCACACATCGAGTGTTATTATGCTGTATGACCGATATGCGATTGACACGGAGGCTCCTTGAAAACACTTGAGCAGCTCCAGCTCAGATATAAAGCTCTCCTACAGACATGGTGACTCGTGGCCTCTGCACTGTTCCCTCGCTGCTGTTACTTCATGACTGGTAAACATTCACGTGGCTCAGGTGTTACAGCCGGTTGTCCACTGATTGTAAGGTTTGTGGCTCATCCGCCTGCTGGAGTGTCCTTGGGCAAGACACTGAAGACCAAAGGCAGACACTCTGCATGGCAGCTCTGTGGCCACTGGTGTGTGAATGGATGAATATGCACTTTGAGGACCACTAAGGTTGAAAGGTGCAAGACCATTTACCATTTACAACACATTTGCACACCAGTGGGCACATTCTCAGTGCTAACTGGAGACAATGATCATATTTCCTGATCATAGTCTGGTTAGAGGGAACTAACACAAGGTCCTGGTTTTGAATCTTGGCCTGGGATCTTTCTGTGTGGAGTCTCCATGTTCTCCCCGTGCAGCGTGGGTTCTCTCCGGGTTCTCCAGCTTTCTCCCACAGTCCACAAACATGCTGAGGTTAATTGGTGATTGTAAATTGTCCGTAGGTGTGAATGTGAGTGTGCTTGGTTGTCTGTCTCTAAGTGTAGCCCTGTGATAGACTGGTTACCTGTCCAGGTGAACCTGCCTTCACCCTGAGTCAGCTGGGATAGACTCCAGCCCTTAGTGAGGTATAAACTGTGTGTAGATAATGGATGGCTGGAGGAATGGAATCTGGTTAGGGAGGTCATTTGCCATGCAGTCTACATCTGCACTGTCTGATCCCCACATACAAGAACACATCTATGACCGTTCAGTGTTCTACAGGCCTGATTATATGGAGATAATGTCAAGCAAAGGTCAGACGTCAACACAAGAATGATCACAATAATGGTGTCAAGGAACACATTTCATATTAAATTACCATGTATTGCCTGAACTATAAGGTCTAATGAACACAGTGGCGCCTCCTGAAATCAGTTCTAATCAGTCATATTTATAGTCAGTTACAGTTTGTCAGAGCAGCTTTCTGACAGCTCATTGTCTGGAGGGGTTTCTGATACCCAGCGCACAAACTGTTCTGCACCATAGACGGCAGGAGGAAGAATACCAGCATCGCACCGTTTGTTTATCCTGACAGCAGCCTACATCCACAACCCTGAGACAGCGAGGCAGACATTCAAAATAGAAGGAAGCCGCAGTGAAAGAACATCTCTAAGTGCGTGGGAGTTGAGTGGGAATACTGGTTCAGCAGCTACCGCAGAAACCGCACGTCTTCACCGTTTTACAGCCGACCCCAATGTTCTTCATGATGCTGAATTCTGACCTCGCTTACAGCAGAAATGGTTTATGGCTATTATGTCTTAAAGACTCTGGAGCAAAAGTAAAAACACTGTCAGTCAATCAAGAATGGAAAGAGAAAGCGTGTTTTAACATTTCCTGGAGGTTTTCTGGAAAACAGCAGAGCCTCATTAGAGTTAAATTAGTGGTGTTGAGTGCAGTAGAAGTAAAGACGGAGGTCACCTGACCCACCACGCCACGACAGAGACACTCGGTTATATTAACAGTTAATTAGGATTGCTTGTGTTTTACATGTATACTTCTTTTTCATGTCATTCTTCACTGACCCGTACAAGAAAACGTTGCCGAAACCCTTGTGAATGTTCTTAAACTGTACAATTTTTTAAGATGTGTTTGTGATCATGGAGGCTGGGGCTCAGGTGGTAGAGCAGGTTGTTATCGCAAGGTTGGCAGTTTGATCCCCGCTCCTCTGCATGCTGAAGTGTCGTCGGGCAAGACGCTGAAGCCCAAGTTCCTAAACCTGCTATCCGATCTGCTGTGTGAACTTCATACGAGCCAAAAGTGTCCCGCATGCGCAGAAGAGGACACGACGACGTCACACGCAGCGAGCGTGCTCAGTGTTTATGGAAGTAAACATGGATGGTAACGGTGGAGCGTATCTGCCACTCCCCCACCGCCACCGATGGAGGAAACAGAAGTGTGAGCGCTAACTAAACTAGCATCAGCAGCCAAGTACTGCCTGTGTGTTCTGGACACTTCCACCCCGTCAGAGTGCTGCCCCGGGGTGGAAGTGTCCCCCGACCGGGACGAATATTCTGATATTCATCATTAATTGGGCCTGAATATCCAGAGAGCAGAAAGTGCTGTGGGGACCAGCCCTGCTAGTTATTATAACAACTATGAACAATAATGAACAACTAATGAGCCTTCCAGCATCAAGCCCTCCTTGTATCTGGACCACACCTCATTTATTTTGAGCATAAACTGTGTATGTAACCAGATAATCTAAGTTAGGTCGTCACTTAACAATTCAAACATAAAGGGGGATTGTGAGATGGCAAGAAGACGGTCATCTTGGTGCTGGACAAGGAGGCACACAGTGAGAGAGGACCATCACCAGGAACCAGCAAAACAGCCTGAAGAAGAAAACACATCATGGCTTCACAGAACATGGTGGTCACGGTGGTATAACAGTTATTTCTAAAGATGTAGATGTACAACCAAAGTTAAAATAAAATAAAATAAATTAGGCAAATTGGATATCTAGGATCTAAATGGGGATGCTGTGTCTGTGAGAGCGATGGATAGAGGTTAAACATCCTGAATGTAATCTGCAACCTTTCGTATTTACTCTAATTTGTTGGAGCTGCAGTAAAAAAATAAGATACAAAATCAGTCCATCGTATTCACCGGCCTCATAAAAAGTCCTGCCCCGATAATTATAGTCGTCACAAGACAACGTTTGTGTCGGGTCATAACATGCTTGGGGAGTAATCGGCCTTTAGGTTTTATAGAAATAAAAGCCTAAAATATTTATGTGCAGACTTCTTTTCAGGACAACAAAATGCATTCATAGGACTCACAATTTACGGGCCTTCCCCCTCCAGAGCGCCAGAATCAGAACTCACAGGTTTTGGTTTAATGATTCAGGTACAACAGGAGTGAGAACAAATGTGCAGCTCGTTTTTATTTGCTCACCTATCTTCTTGTCTCACATCTGATTTTTTAGTTGCTTTTTCTTCAGCGATCATAGGTTTGTACTTTGAGGCCTGCATTTCCAATACAGTCATAAGCATTAGTGTTTGATTGTTCATGAGTAAACAATACTTGACTTGTCAAATCAGGAATAATGTGACTATCAAGAGGGGATACAAGCGATTTTCCACCGGGGTGAACTCACTATGTGCTGCTATGAATAAGATACAAACCGCTTAACAAGTGGAGGAGGAGGAGGTTCAGTTATTTGTCTGTAACTCCGACCATAATCCAGTTCTGCTGCTGCTCTGAGTGCGACTGCAGCAGCTCCTGCTCCGACCATGCATCAAATCAAAGGGACAATTTATTAATGGTGAGTGCGAACCAGAGGAGCGATAAATAAAGACAGCATGAAATCAGAGGCACGCTGCAATCAGGTGGAAAGTGGCATTTTCTCACCACACAGGCCACATCTGACCCGGAAAACACACACACACACACACACACACACACACACACACACACACACACACACACACACACCCGGCAACAGATGCTGTCTTTATATCCTCCGACACATACAGCTAGATGGAGGTGTTCGGGGCTTTTTTAGTACAAAGAAAAGCAAAAAACGGGTGCGGACACATTAACAAGAACACCTGTACATTAAAATGCAATTTATTGTAATTGCCCTGCATGAAGTCCAGCTGATCTGACTGGGACGACATCAAAGAAATGGACCACAGCTCGTTATGTTGGTGTTTGGATGTTGTTTCACTCGAATCTTACCGGTGTTCATGTTATTGTGTCCGCAGACGAATCGCTCTTACACTAGTCCTTCACACACACACACACACACACACACTTAGACAGTCGACTTAGACAAGGGTTCTGAAATACATTTAATCACACATGAATCGATTTTAATTACAGAATTTAACTTATGTAACATATCGTAGCTCTTTCCCCAGTTTTAATAATATTTCCCCCCCAAATATAAATATCTTTATGTACTAAAGAAAAGACAAGAAGAAAGCAAAGAAAGAAAATAAAAAATAAACCCAAAGATTCAAATGAGATCCAACATCTGTAAAATCCCAAATGCTTCTTTTTGCCAGATGGCGAGTTCTGGTCTGGGCACGTCCCAGAAATATACAAGAGTATGAATAATGCATCGGATATGACTTATTTCACAGTGTATCTCTGGATGTGCACACACACACACACACACACTCCCACATACAGAAAACACACACCCACCCACCCACACACACACACAAAGTATAGACCATTAAAATGAGCCTGGGGTCCATGTCTGCTGCTAGATGCTCCCGGTGGTGTGTACAAGATGTGTGAGGCTCATTGACAAAAACTACTCCTCTAGTCTATGTTGGCACCACATAAAAAAAGATAAGATAGAAGCTAAGTCATCCAAAATGTCCACATTTCACCATCACAATGCTTATCACTGGTTGAAGACAGTCAACTCGTCTCTTCTGTGACTTTCATGCGATCTCACAACATCTGTCCTCGGCGTATGCGCAGAGGTTTGGCCGGCTGTGGCCTTGTAAAGTCTCACCCAGCCAAATGAGGCGAGAATCCAACGGAAAGTACGGCCCGGCTCAGCCTCAGTAAAGTCACAACTCTTCAGCAGCCAAGTGTCATTAAAGAAATTTGGCTGGGGTATAAACCTGGGCGGCCTCGACAGTAAAGAAGATGAAGGGGGTGACTTTTCAAAGACCGTCTGATGAGTCGAAATCAAGCCACAAAGGTACAAAAAAAAATCTTCAGAGAGCTGCAGATCGGGCAGTGGAGAGGAAAAAACAAAAAAAACTAAAGGTCAGGACCTTGGAAGAATATTCCAGCGCCTGCTCCGTTGGTAACTGTTCCTCACAGGGATCCTGTTCTATGATAAGTCCATGAACTTGCCGACGGTGCACCATGCTGCTCACTTGACCCTGCTCAAAGTTTTCACAAGTGTCAGTCCAGGGTCTTTTATTGTGGTAAATGGAGAAACTCTGGGTATTTTTTTAAAGTGGAAGTCAGGCCTGGTGTGGAGTTTGGGAGGCTTGTTGGTGGAGTGAAGTGACTGGCCTCAGGTCCTTCTGTAACGTCAATGAGCCTGCAGCCGAGGAGAGAAAGAAGACAAAGAAAAGATGTTAAAGAAAACGTACCGACCGTGACATAAGGTCGATGTGAACCTCTCAGAGAAAACGAGGTGAAATGTGACCGTTTTTCATGT
>NW_007579539.1:124675-134623 GCF_000690725.1 Stegastes partitus | reverse complement strand
TGTCTGCAGCCCCTAAACGTTTGTCACTCAGCTGTGACCGACATGACGTGGCTTCACAGTCGTGCAGCTGAATTTTCCATTTCTACAGAGTCTGTTCAGAGCAGATGGCTTATTGGGGTGAATTCTTTTAATGAGAACGTAGATTGAAGTGATTTTGATAACCTCTCACATGTCGAGTCTCAGACGAGCAGCTCGAAGGCTGTCGGACTCTTTGTGTTCGTAGAGTTTCTGATTTCTGCAATCACAACTAAACACTGTCACATTTAAGTGAGTGTGTGTGTGTGTGTGTGTGTGTGTGTCTCAAGAACAAACAGCTAAATTAATTATCATCTATTATGCACAACGAACATAGAAACAGTCTTGTTTTTGAGTCACGCAGCGACTGTAATAAAAGGCCTGTTTTCATTCCAGTGACTTAATAAAACGCCGCGCCACGACTTTTTATGCGTCCTTTTCTTTTTTCGCGGCCATCGATTGTCTGTCTGAGCATCAAGAGCGCCAACCTTTGTGTCAGATCCAAACAGTGATTCCTCATTTGCTTTTTTAATCAGAACTGAAACCAATTTAATAAACCACAAAACATTTAATCTACCAGTTTAATGAGGACATTCTTCTTCACCCCTCGTGGCACCGAGCGAGAAAAACAAAAATAAATAAGGAATCATAGCAGCAGTAATATTCAGACCAGCAGCTCTGCCTCCCCCCCACCACCTCCTCCTCCTCCTCCATCGTATCTGCAATTTCCATCCATGCCAGCTCCAGCAAAACACTTTCCTTACAGCATGTGAGCGAATTAAGAATTAAATGAGGGACCCGAGTTAATGTCTTGTCATTCTGCGCTCGCTTGTGTTTTGGCTGACATTAAAAAGCAAGACGCAGGATTCTGCTTTGGGCACATTTCACCTTTCGTGTCGTTAATTCTACCTCAGAAATAATGAAACTGACGAGAAATGTATTAGCGGATTCACAGGTCACTGATTTAGAAAGAATATGTTTTGAAATGCATCACTATGGAAGCCTGTGAGGGAACCGAGAACACTTTCCTGCCTGGGCGTAATTACTTTGCTTTTAAATTCACTGCTGTTCTAAGCAACACACTTATTATGGCTCAACAAATGTAGGATTAGAAAGTCAAAAAGGCTCAAAAAACCTAATGAAGAATTCTGTAAAGAAAAGTGTCCATGCTCATATACGTCCCTCCATGTTGGATATATTTTAGCTCCAGTACAGTTAATGACTTAATCCAGCCAATCAGTGGATCAGGAAAAATCATCTGAATGATAACAGAATTCTGCCATGAATATGTTAAACGGATAAAACCATAAATGTTATTACATAAATGATTCAGGGTGACAGTGGACAAATGTGACACCCCAGGACCGCCCGTATAAATCATTCAGACACTTAAATATGAGTTGGCAAATCCACACAGAATTGCACAAATTCCCAGAGCTGGCAAATAAATATTTATGACGCCCCCGATTCCCCCTTTCTCGCTGTCCTTGGTAATTGTGCGTGATTCATTTTGTTTTCTCGGTGGAAGAGGGAAAATCAATCTTAGAATATTGGCTAGGAGACATAAAGCATGCAGATTCCAAACGCCTGTGGTTTTGCAGAATATAAAAGCTTCTTGGATACTCAGTCAATGTTCTCGGGAGAGGATTTGGGTTTAATCTTAGTACATTTCCTTGTTTTCTTAGAGAAAAGAAAAAAATGTTTAGGGAGGTGAAGTTAACCCGGGGAGCTGCGAGGTGGCTCAGTGGTTAGGAGAACCGAAGGAGAAAACTTGATTTTCATGAAGCTGTTCTTGCATAGGTGGTTAGCTAGAAGGTCGCCGGTTCTCGTCCCGGTGAGGACACCCGGGATCCTTCTGCGTGGAGTCTCCATGTTCTCCCCGTGCAGCGTGGGTTCTCTCCGGGTTCTCTGGCTTCCTCCCACAGTCCAGAAACATGCTGAGGTTAATTGGTGATTGTAAATTGTCCGTAGGTGTGAATGTGAGTGTGCTTGGTTGTCTGTCTCTAAGTGTAGCCCTGTGATAGACTGGTTACCTGTCCAGGTGAACCTGCCTTCACCCTGAGTCAGCTGGGATAGACTCCAGCCCCCCACGACCCTAGTGAGGATGAAGGTGTAGAGATGATGGATGGATGGATGGATGTTAACCTGGCAGGACACTCTGACTAACCTCACTCTAGTTTAGCCGGAGGTCAACCAAACATCAAGACTTCTATCAGAGTATTATAAGACCTTTTTCTGTGTGTGCATTATCGCTTCTGTTCTTATGAATGTTTTGTCTTCTCCTTAAAGAAAGCTTGGACACAGGAAGTAGCCTCTGATGTGTTTCAGTGAGCTTTGTTTTCTTTTAGTTTCCATTGCTACGCATTTTAAAACTGCCAATTTGATCTACCTTCTTTTGACTCCAACTTAAAAAAAACAGAAGATTCATTAGTAATTTCTCCAAGTCCTGGATGAGATTAATAAGCTCCATGGTGTTCGTCATGCTGCAGGATACGTGATGAACTGACACTAATGACCGATTCATTCCAGGTCAGAGCGACACCGAACCCGCAGACGACTTGAAATTTAAAGCATGACTTTCATTGTTTGCTGTTTGCTGCATTTTACAAGATCCAGCAATCAAAATATGTCTGGTTGCCTGTTGAAGTCAAAATGAACGAGGATTATGCACCCAGCATGCAAATCAGCAGCAAACAACATCATTAAAAAAAGCTTGTACTTGCCGTTTTCCTCTGCGTCTTACGATGGCTCCTTGGGCAAAGGCTGGAAAAGAAAAGTAGAAGGTCAGCAGTGAAGCAACAGAGGGCCCGGCTTTTCCAGCGTGTTACTCAGCCATCCCTCAGCATCCCGGCCTTGGACGCAGAGCAGCATATGTCTATTTAAAGGCACAGATGGCACATCTTCCAATTATGTCTAAGGCGAGGCGAAGGAAGCTGAAGGTTATTTTGTTCTCTACCAGTTTTTATGACCTCTGAGGACGCCGCTTGTCTCCTCGACCAGAAAATACGAGTGAGTAATAGCCGCCTCATCATCTGCATTAACGAGTGAGAGGCCTCTCTCTGCTTCCACCGGTGGCCTCACACAGAACGCTTCACCACGGCAGCTATAGGTGACGAACAGAGCTCCACTTTGTTTCTCTGTGAACACAACTTCTCGCCTCCTGCATCCATCTCAGGGAGGACGCCACAACTCGCTGTTTTCTCCTTGACCAGGGGAAGAAAACAGCCAACTCGCCTTCTTAATATTGGTGAATGAGCCACTTTTGTGTAGATAATGACTCGGCTAATCATAATCAGAAAGCTAATGGTCTGTTTAGCCAATCAGAGGAGCCAAGGCGAGACGGCTGTCTGGGCAGCGCATTGGCATTCCCGGCAGCTCTCCCCTCGGCTGTGCCAGGCGTTTTCTGCAGCAGCAGCGAGGCAGACTTGGTATTCCGCTGCCCGCCCGGCCTGTCGTTCTACGACGTGTCGCTCTGTCTGTCCGACCGGCCGACCGGCCCCGGCACTGTCGAAGAAATTCAGTCCTCTGAAGAGGCGCTGATCCATCACACCTCCCCGGCAGTATGTCATCTAAATGCTAAGTACTTCCACTGCATCTTTAAATCAAAACAAGAGAAGAAATGAGCACGGGGGCGAGCAGTTGGAAAGGATAAAAGCTTATGAGTGCACAATAGAATCTGCCATGCAAACCCTCAGCTTTTTGATTACATTCATTTTCCAGGGAGAGGAAATGTGGGAGAGGAGAAACCGAGCGGTAGGAATGAGAAACCCAGAGATGTTGTTATCCCCACAAATATACACTGAACAGAAAAAAGAGAAGCTACAGCTATTGTTACCTCCACCCCAAAGGTTCCTTAAAAGAAAACAGTGTGCTGTTTGATTTCACTCCAGAAATCCTCATAAACGGACCTGAGCTGCTCCTACAACACGACTCCCTCCCTCTCCCCTGACTCCCGGTCTCAGTCCAAGTCTTCGCTATCGATTGAAGCGATTTTTAAAGTCGGAGCAGAATGCTGAGGCGGCAGAAGCAACCGGCACTATTAACTGCTGCTACTAATTAAAAGGGTAACAAGGTGAGTTTGGCCCCACGGGAGGAGCTGTGCGAGGGATGGAGCCGGCTGTTTGCCCGCCATGCACACCGGTAAACAGTGCTCACCGCCTGTGGTGTTTACAAGACAGGAATCCAAGGACACTGAAGACATATTCATCCCCCGCTGGCACAAGGGATGAGGGAGATCCACAGATAAGGAGTGAGACAGTAAGAGAGAGAAAACACACTGACGGACGAGCTAATTGTGGTGAAACTGAAACACTTGGACCTGGAGCTCGGGGTGCCCTCGTTTCCTCGTTTCACTTGTAAACACTGAGCATGAACGATAACCTCACACAGTTCAGATGAGGAGGATCTGTGACAGCGTGCCAGGAAAGATTGGCAAAAATATTAAGGGATTCAGTTAACTTCCTTCCTCATCAACAGCATATTTCAGGATCAAAGTATATTTAAGATACAGATTACACAAATAAACTCGTCAGCCAAGGCAGCAGCACAACTTGCAGTGATTTTCACAGCTGAGAGGAAAAGCCGGGGCAGGTACAGCAGACAGCCTGTTTGCTCAGCGCTCAGGGGGAAACAAAGCAGAGGCTGCATATTTGGTGGCACTTCATGCTGCAAAATTGTCACCAGCAGCCCACCCTGCCATTACAGTAAGTAAAAAACCTTCCCCCAGGTGTCTCTCCTAACAAGTGGACTCCTGCACAGGGCTTAGTGGGTTTCCCAGTCATTACCAGCCGTCAGAGCTGCTGTTGTTTTCTGGTTATGAAGCAAAGCTGTAGCTTAGCGAAGACCCCGAGTGGATACGTCAGAGAGTGAGCCTGATGCACAAAAGCATTACAGCGTCAGAGCCAGAGCAGCCTCAGAGGAGCAAAAACCAGACAGAGCATCTGGTTGGAAGGAAAACTGAGCCCAGATTTCAGAAGCTTTACCCAAATACAAGTGACCAGAATGGTTTGACGCCAAACGGCCGAATTGTGGTTCACATCCATGTTTGTCAAGAGTCAAATATGTTGTGAAGATTTCGGTAAATGGCACTTACATATGTGTTTCTCATTCACACATTCATACACCAATGCAACAGAACTGCCATGCGAGGTGCTGCCTGGAGCAACTTCAGGTTCAGTGTCTTGCCCAAGAACACTTCGACTGTGGAGGGGATCGAACCACCAACCTTGGACTGGAGGACAACCTGCTCCACCACCTGATCCACAGCTGCCCTGACTTTAAAGCGTATAAGCTCATGTATATGTTCACCGGCTGATTCTGACGGAGCACTAAGTTGTAGCTGTGACGGTACAAAGTGCTTCAAATACAAAGAAGCTCCAGAACTCCAAATCACAGAGATCGAGATCTGTGCAATCAGCACAGTTTCAAGGTGGCTACCCAAGATGAGTGTCACCGGTTCAGCATCTGACTCAATGTGAAATATGGTCACAGTTCTCTGCCTCCGTTCCAGAGTTACGGCGCTGAATAATAAACAGCCGGTTCCTATCTGGAGGGAAGTCTGTGGGTTCGTCACCGCGGGCAGCCTGTTGAGATCATCATGCAGCATCGCTTCACATTCTCACTGTTTTCAGACCTACTAGCTCCAGAAGCATTTTAGGATTTCAAATTTATGCTACTTCCTACATGCACTCCTTTACATTTCAGAGAGAAGTATTGGACTTTTTTCTCCACTACATGTATCTGACTGGTTACTTTACAGCATATTAGTCCTTTAAAAACCTGTCATGATATAATAAATGATAAAAAGCACATTAACTTGTTATACAGTCAATAAAATCAGATGCAACATTTAGCTTTTAAACACAACAGCAAGATTTTTTTTCACCAGTAATGTGAAGTATATTTGAATAAAAACAGCTCAAAGACTCAAAGCTATTAGCTGAGCTGTCACATAAAACTGAAACACAACAGTCGATATATACAGTCACATATAAGTGGCTTTCTGCACCAGAACCAAGCCTGGGCTGTATTATTAGAGTGACTACAGCAGCTTTAATTGGACAGAAATGGTACCCGGTAGCTGGGTGCATCATGGGGCAGCAACACTGAACAGTTTATAAAAAATACGGATGCTGCTGAACATCCTTAAATGCGTCCGGTGCACAGAGGAGCTTTCTGCATTACTTAATACAAAACCTGTGTTGAGATGTGGCCTACGACTGTCACGGCTTCATACCAGACAAAACACTGCAGACAAGCAAGCGTACAGGGTGAGACACAAATGGCAGTTCAAAGCCCGGCGCTGACAGAACTTCAAACAGCAGAGCGGGGTACAGTGTGCCGAACGTGACAGCAGAAGGGACCACATTCAGACAGAACAGAGAGGGGGGCAACACACATCAGACGAAGTCAAACTGACAAAACAAGGCTTCTAATAGATAACGGCAGCACCAGAGGAAACAAAAACAGCAAACAATGTGTTGCTTTATTTACAGCGTGTGAATGAAAAACCAAAGGAAACGTGTGACCGTGAAGCCTCCTGCAGCACGTCTGCAGCAATAAGGCCCAGCAGAGCCTCTGGAGCTCGCATTAGCAGAATCTCGTCTTTCCCAACATCTCTATCAATCTAACCCATTTCAATATATTTTCTGCATCGCTCCACACGCTATCTCCTCAAGACGGATGATCGTGCCACAGCGTCTGACAAAACGGATGAGGAGAACCCAAAGAAGAGCATTTTTCTTTTCTGCTTGATAAATAGAAGATCTGCAAATGAAAATGGAATAAGGAGTATATTTGTTTATCAAGTGTAACCTCTGCACGCCGTGGCTACGTGCACGCGTGTCGTTTGAGCATCGATCATTTGATAAATGTACGTCCACAGGCGAAGCAGACTGGAGGACTGTCTGCCTGGAGGTGGCCGGTGCAACAACATGAAAGCTGGACCCGTGCTCTTTAGTCTGATGTACGATGCATCGAGTCATCTGATTATCAGTGCACTCAAAATAATAGTTTCAGTTACTTACAGATTTGCCTTCATCTCAACAAAAGCTCCACACAAAGTCAAACTCTGCTTCTTCCACTCACACACCACTGAAATAGATTTTAATAGTTTTGCACAACTGTTGAAATTTACTTGCTGGTGCACAGAATTTAATCATTTCAACTGCAAATGAGACTGAAAGCCAGCAGAGCATTGAAGAACATGGAGCGCTGCATGCATATCTAATATCTGGAAATGTTCTGGCCCGGTTTTTCAATGCATTCTGAGGATGCAAACATTCCTCTAATGACCTCCAGTCCCAATTTCCTCGTTAATATTTTCCCGCCGTAATAGCAGCAACACCATTTAGCAAACATCCTCGTACTCGGGGCGCATTTTTCCTCCACATATTCTTCAGAGCCGTCGGCACAAGGAGTTACTATTCAGGAAACAACCTACTTTACCTCTTTTATGATGTGATTTATTCTGGCTAAAGAATGCTGCTGGTCACACGGCTGTAGCACCTAATGAAAGCTATCTCGTCGTTGTAGATCATTTATCTACAGATGGCACCCCACTGAGAATACAAACAAGAGCTGCAACATCCCCCCACAGAAAAAAAAAACCCCACATAATATTTTACTACATAACCTAAAAATAAATGCACTCAAATCATGTAAAAGATAAATGCAAAGCACACAAACTGCGACAAAAGAAAAAAAGAAAACAAACAAAAGGAAGACAAAAGAGCGCTGAAGGACCTCTTGAACAAGAGCTCAACAGGATGAGCTGCTCAGATAAAGACTTGGTAGAATCAAGACAGAAAATGTGCAGATAAAAATGAAATCACTTTCACAGATAAAAGATTGGCTGATAGCACGAGCCATCGCCATCAGTATTCACGCTCTTCAGCATTTGCTTGTCTTTTGAAAACCTTTTCAGCGCCGTTGTTTCTCACGCTGTTCGTTACTCTGTGCTGCATAAATCAGAATATGACATACAACTCATTTCAAGATGATGTTATATTTGGTATAAACTGGTCGCATCAGCAGCAAACAAGCAACATGTAAGCGAGCTGTGAGTGTCCACATCTGCTTCATTTATGTAGGATATCAAAAAAAATATATAATTCAAGCAGCTCATTAATATACTTGTTCTGCTTACGTTTGTGACTTTTACGAGAACGTAAAATCACGTCGGTGGCAACGAGCCACAAGTCGCAGCTGGTTGCAGGTTTCAGCAAATCCCAACTTAGTGCATATATTAGTGTTGGTGGCTGTTTTAGTGTTGGTGATACAGAGAGGATGCAGAGTGGAGGTACGATGGACTGAACGGTTCCTGTACTTGTGTTGTTGAAAGAGTACGTCAACCAGTGGCTCAGTAAAGGGTTTGTCATAGCTATTGGACAAAAATGGAACTTTATGGCTCAAAGAGACTTCAGACTTTGGCATGAGCAGGATGAAGTCACTGCTGGTGGTCTTCATCATGAGTCATGTGTAGGATAGGGTTTCTCCTGCTTCTTCTGCAGTTTGTAATAATTCACTGAAATAAGTTGGAGAGAAGCTCAGCTGATGAAAAGGTAAATTGATGTCTCCACAATGCACACAGCTCCATTTGAAACAGCTCTGAGGTTTTCAGACTCACTTTTAAACCTTATTGCTTCCTGTTTGCTCTCACTGGGACACATCCTTCTTCATACTTTTGCACTCATGATATTGAACCAACCAGAGCTCCGTCATCTCCACCACTCTCCAACCTCACCGGCTAATCAACAATTCATTTCAAGGAGCTGCAGACAAACAGTTGTGTCGCTCGGGGGAGTGCTGCTCATTGGGAGTCTGTCTCTGGTCAGACGGGCGACACATGACTTGGCTGCCTGGTCGCTCGCCGTAGACACTGAAGCCTTTATGACTGAGGTGCTAGCGAGCGTTACATAACGGCGCCGTGGAACCACATCATCTGTCCATGGAATTTCTCACTTCTTATGAAAGAGGTGAGAAATTCATAACTCCTTCGTTGCTCGACGGGAACATTTGTATTGACAAAGAGCCATGAATGCAGTTTACTCAATATTATTAACAAACACTGATTTCCAGTCTCTTTATGTTGCATGAAGGTACACCGTCTACCTATTCTCTCCTGTGCAGACCTCTGTGTCACATGGCACCCGTCTAAAAAAGCCTGCAGTGCTAACTGGCTATGATGTCTTCATGTTTACAGCAACACTGGCAGCACTACACACACTCCACGAGCTTTTCGCCCTGGCAGCCGCCGGAACAAAGAGCACATAGCTGGAGGAGGGCCACCGGAGCAGAAAAAAAAGACCTGATGCAAGCCTCTCTGACCTACTGGGTTGCGTAGTGTGTGCATGTCTGTGCTCTTCATTTTGCAGCCCTCCTTCGTTTTGCAAAAAATGCCCGACTACAACAGCTCTGCTCCTCTCCAGGCGAGCTGAGCAGTGGCATTTGTTGTGTGGGTGCAGGAAGATTTTTATTTATTTTTCCCAGCTACTGTCAAGTACTGTCTGTAGGACGAAAGGCATTTAAACACGATCAGACCAGGTACTTCTGTAATTTAAGCTCTCTCTGTCCTAACATGTTAATGAGGGAAATAGTCTGATCGTATGCTGCTGCATTGAAGAAGCATTTCTGACATGTACAGTTTCAGTTTGAGGCTATGATTTTCGAAGAGGAAAAGCAGCAACGAGGGCTCATACTAGAGCTCAAATGCTCTCAACAGCGCTCTGACTGAGCAGAGAGCAAGTGATGCAATCTCACAGCCTGTGAGGAGAGAAATCATTTTACTGTCCTAAATTCGGCCTGTATGTCTTGTCAATTTTCCATCCATCATCTATACACCGCTTAATCCTCACCAGGGTCATGGGGGGCTGGAGTCTATCCCAGCTGACTCAGGGTGAAGGCAGGTTCACCTGGACAGGTAACCAGTCTATC
>NW_007579539.1:107000-122924 GCF_000690725.1 Stegastes partitus | reverse complement strand
CTATATTTTATTCCTACTGTGCTGAATAAATGACTTAAAGTCCTCAAAGTTACTCAGAGATTGCCGTGGTGGTGATTTCATTTGTATTCTGCTGTACGGTGGGCTTACAGACACAGGGAGCGGGTCTGGGGATCTGAGCCGACACAGAACATTGGCAGGCTACAGCTTTTTATGCAGATGGTCAAGAGGCAGGGAGAAGGCCATGTGTACACAGAGTAGTGGTCAGTGGTGGGTTTGCATGTAGGAGCAACACGATGGCCAAAGGTAGGCAGACGGAGCGGTCTGGCAGACATCAAGACATCAAGGAGGCAGGAGAGTGTATCCAGACACGATGAGTTCATATCCCACTGGTCACCTGTGGGTTCTTTATTAATCAATAGCAATTATGCATTGATTAAATGTGTATTTTTCCTTCACTGGCAGTCTGTGAAAGCTTTACATACTTGTGATGTGCAGTTTGTTAGAACCAGAGGAGATGATCCTAACGGGAGCACGACTGTGGTGGATTAAATTAATGCTAATCGGTCTGGTTGATTAGAAGATTTCTGGTATGGAAAGTTAATGTTTTGGCCTGAGGGCGGCTCATGTCCAGAATGCAAAAGGTTTCCTCCCCTGAGGAGAAAACATGCATTTCTGCCTTTAGATTATAAAATTCAAAACAAAATAGAATTTATCCTAAAAGGGCAACGATTGATCGCAACGTTTACTGAGATGTCTCTCTCTGGACCAACGTGATGGATTGACATCTCCACCGTCAGAGCTCCACTCAGGGCAAAACTATCAGTGGATCGGCTTTTATTCATTCAAACCGCGCTCAATATAAAAGTAGCGTACGCTGAATGACTCGCTCAGATGAACAAACGACAGCAGAGACGGCTCCGTATCAGGTACGTTTTCAAGCATGTCACATTGCATTAGTGCTATTAGCATATGCACTTAATTATTCTGAATGGGTTGCTAAAAAAAAACATTAAGTACAAAGGCCAGCTCAAGTAAGTGTAGTTAACTTTATACAGACTTGACAAGCCATTAGAAAGGATTGTAAATACAGTCGTGACTCGATAATCGGACCCTTAACAAACAGAAAAACCAACAGAACCCATAAAAACAGCCTTAACATAGCGACAGCCTTGGATTGTGACTCCGACATGACATTTAATGTCACCAATCAGGATGACGGCGTATTATCTGACTGAACAATCCCACAGATTGGCTACGTTCACACTGCAGGACTTGATGCTCAATGAGGATTTCTTTGTGACTTCCTTCACGTTTCCAGTTCAATGCGACTTGTATGTGATCTGCTGTGTGAACTTCATACGAGCCAAAAGTGTCCCGCATGCGCAGAAGAGGACACGACGACGTCACACGCAGCGAGCGTGCTCAGTGTTTATGGAAGTAAACATGGATGGTAACGGTGGAGCGTATCTGCCACTCCCCCGCCGCCACCGATGGAGGAAACAGAAGTGTGAGCGCTAACTAAACTAGCATCAGCAGCCAAGTACTGCCTGTGTGTTCTGGACACTTCCACCCCGTCAGAGCGCTGCCCCGGGGTGGAAGTGTCCAGAACGTGCACCAGCTCACCGGTCAGTTAGGCTGAAATCCAGCGATGCGTCGTGTTCTAACAATACACTAGTTATTATAACAACTATGAACAATAATGAACAACTAATGAGCCTTCCAGCATCAAGCCCTCCTCGTATCTGGACCTCCGTCTTGACAATCCGACAGCCTTGATATCCGACATAAAAGAAGGTTTTACATTTAGTGTCGGATTATCGAGTCACGACTTTATGTGTTTTGATACTGGATTCAATCTGATAAATTTCTATCACACTCCAACCTAACGTTGATATCAGTACTACATTCTGTTTTGTTAGACACATGATTTTCTACATAATCTGTCACTTCATGTCATCTCCTAACCTCACCTACATTCAACCTGTGCACCACGGCAGAAGTAATGAGCACAGGCATGATTACATTTCAGAAGCCTGGATTATGTGTGATGTGATTATGCCCACGTGAAGACAGATTTTCTCACAATTAAAACGTCCTCTCTGCACTGATGCTTGCACATTGATGTGGACGGACAGAGTTCGGTGAGCGGCCGAGCAGCAGCAGGACCTCACTGCCGTTCCCTCTCTCTCCCCATCCTTCTCTCCGTGCTCCAGCCTGATCAATCCTCCTTATTGATTTCTCATTTTCATTTATCTTCCAGAATGTGCTTTCCACTTATTTCAGGTCTTACAACAAATACCTCTTGATACCTCCTCTCTTCTGCTGCCAAATCCTCCCTACCCCTCAAAAAAAGAGAAAACAAACAAACAAACAAAAAACCACCAGCTTCGTTTGAGATTAAATTCAACCATAAAAATTAACAACATGCAGCGGGATGCGTAATCTGCATTTTTGTAAACGTACAAAACAGGACCAGTGTGCTGTCAGGGTACATTATGCCATCGTGGGAATGCGTGCGTGAAATCTGCCACAGCCGCCCAGGGCTGCTGGACGGAGGAGAGACGAACAGACATCAAGTGAGAAACATAAGAGAGGATGAAGATCAGCAAAGCCAGTCGGAGGCTGACCTCTGGCCTCGTGTACCTCACGGCAAGGACGGCGGTCCCTCCTGCTCCGTCCATCTTGTCATGTCTTGCTGACATCCTCATTCTGCACCGTGCTGCTCTACTCTGGGATGTCTGAGTTGCATCACTCTGCTGCTTTCTTTTGTCTTCCCTCTTACTTTGACAGCTTCATACCTGAGGCACATATCAGTGTCTGCAGCTATGTGAACAACTTTACAGGAAGTGCACGATACATTTCACACAATGTCTATCCAGAGTGTGATAGCATCAGCTACTGGCCTCTGGGAACTACTGCTCACACCAGACCTACTGGTGTTTTTATTGTTTGGAAAATCAACTTCAACTTGCTTTTTACAATTTTGAAAGCGACACAGTCTGTCCTTAAACAGGCAAAATTCTGTTGTTCATTGTTTTTGAACATAATTAAATGTCTCCTTTGTGCCTAAAGGCCTACAAACTATGAAACAATTCCTTCTGTTTTCTTTCTTTTTCCATAGATTAGACAGTGTCTCTCTGATTGAGTCATTCAGGTTTGCAGCCTGTTGTGATGTCACAGCAGGATAAGCTCCGCCCCCAGCTGGCTCCTCCTCCTCCTCTGAGGTCCTCTCTGCCACTGACTGGGAAGAGGATATGCCAGGACGTTTGTCGTTGTAGAATACCCACGTATGGCTCATGTCTGTGCAGTACTATGAGCTGAAACTTGTAATATAGTTTCTGGGAACATGGGAGACCTACATTAATTTAATCCTTCCATTTATTGCTGAGACAGCCTTACGAGCTACTAAGCCTGAAGAGTTTCAGGTGTACCACTGGTTTTAAACAAGGATAAAAGGGACCAATTAGGTTAACGAGTAACTTGTTTCAGCTTGTACACCTGACTGTTCAGGTTCAATCAGCTCTACAGAACGTTGTAACGTGTTTCGGCTCATTGCTGTTTTAAAAAACGTATTTAACTCTGGCCACAGCTATGATAAGAGTCCTCTACCTCCTGAGTGCCATGCAGCAGACGGACAGAGTTACCTCAAGATAAAAGATATTTCCTTTGGTAGATGGAGACTGAAACCAAAGAGAGTGACTGCTAACGTTGAATGGGCAAATTTGCAAATATGTTTTGGCGAGTTATCCATATCAACCTCCCTTCACCCATTAGTTACACCTGCCTGCAACCCAGAACACATCCACCTATAATGTGATAGTATGTCAGTGCATTGACATCTGATGTTTGTTGCATAAAAAATTTTGTCAAAGAGATCACTGAGTGAAAGTTCAGATCAGGTGTTTCAGATTCTAGCAGGTACCAGTTTTTTGGAAACCAGATCCTTTGACACACAATCATTGAACCAACAAGCACATTTTCTTGGATCCTTTGAGAACAATCTGCTATAGAGAAAATGGTCTGTACTTCTATAGCACCTTTCTACTTTAGTGGCACTCAAAGCCATATGTTTGTCATTCACACACACATATTCATACACCAATGGCATACCAGTGTCCTGCAAAAGGGGCCAGGGGATCGAACCGACCATTAGCTCCACCATCTGAGCCACAGCTAGAGGGACGTAGAGGGTTTTGATATTTCACCACCTCAGTGTTTTCATAGGGGCGACTTTTTGGTAGAAAGTATTTCCAATAAAAAGCAGACGAGGAATATTTTAGATAACAAAACGCCATTAACTTCCAGGTCATCTCAAACTTGGGCAACTAAAACAAAACTATACACGCGCCTGAAAACTTCTTGAGGTGACTGTGACATAGACAACTTCCAACTTTTTTCTGTTTTTAAAGATAAATCGGCAGCTGTAGGAGGAAACAACCATGTTCAGTACATTCAGATGTTAGCATTTTAACTACCTGTCAGTTGAGGTGGAACTGTGGAGGGACTATAACTGTGTCTCTTGGACGTGTAAAAGACAGATTATATATCAACAGTTCGCCACCAAAAATAGCGGGCAGGTGATTGTACCTGGTGAGAAAGTTAGCTTGTATGGTACAGAAGTACAGCGAGCTGCTCTGTTTCCACTAAGCACAGTGTAACGTCTACAGCGTAAAGCACACGGCGGTGGTGAGACCTGTATCCATGGCGACTCAGCTGTTCTCGAGGCAGGCAGCAGCGCCTCGAGAACGAATTCAGTGCTTTTTTTCTTTATTTCAAACACATTTATAATGTGTTCTTCTTTTATGCAAATACAAAAACAAAACTAAAAGATCAAGTTCAGCCTCCTCCAGACCGGCCGGGTAAAGTACGGCGGCTCTGAGCTTCCTGTGTGTTGTTTGTTTCGCCGCTGAATCAAACGAGGATTAATCAGTGCTCAGTCAGCACTGCAGCATTGGCAGCTCTGAGGCATTGGATGCAAGTTGCACGATGAGAGGAGCCTACAGAGGACCAGATGACACCATATTGAGGATTTTAAATATTCAACATGTTTTGTATTCATTTACATCTCTAACAAAGTCAGGGAGAGGTCATACGCGTCTCTTATGTTTCCAGCACTTCGGTGATGTTTTAAACGTTTGAACAAATTCCTGCTTTTGTCAGAATTAGACAAATATGCTGTTAGGCTGTCCAATATCGGTTAAAAATTCCAAGCATATTCCACCGCAGATGTTTTCCAATAATTTTAACTAGTTGGTTTGATTAGTCAGCACCTCCTGGTCAGATTGACCCATAAAGCTGAGAACCTAGTGAACAGTGCAGCATTCAGACTTGAGTTTCAAACCTGGATGCTGACCTGCTGTGTGACTGGAGGCTTCACACGACACTATCAGCTAATGCTAAACATGTAGGCGTGATGCCTTTCAGTACATATGCTGATGTCACATCTTGTGAATTACCGTGACGGTCTTGATGCGACCACTGCCCCTGGTGCAGGTCCAGCCGGATCGGTTGAACAGGAGGCTGCAGACCTCCCCCTCCAGGCAGGGAGCCATCTCACACCACTGGCGGCTGCGCACGATTCGCGCTGCAAAAGGAGAAAGACAAGAGGGCAAAGAGGCAAATTAGAGAAACACACAGATTTACAAAGCAGCCGGAGGAAGACTTCAAAATGTCAGCGTTTTCTGGGACAAGCAAAAACTGTCCCTTTTATGCTCACCAGCGAGGAAACCGTCCTCATGTGCTGAAGTGTCTAAAAGCCTGTAGTGTTTTAATGAGGTTCTTGTTGAACTAGCATGTCTGAGCTGCCTATGGTAGTAACCTTTACAGACCAGCTGGCGGTCCATAAATTACTCACTGGCTAATGCTGGCTTTCGCTGCAACTGTGCAGAAAGACGTCTTTTTCCTCTGACATTTTGTCACAATTAGTACTCCTGAAAGGGTTTCCAAGGCAATTATGGCTAAAAACTAATTTTACGCTGTAATGTTGATGGATTTCATTTCTTTAAGCTAAACTGCTGCCGTGGGCGACGCACCAAACACACTCACAAGCACTTTATTAGGAACACCTGTGCACGGAGCGCAATCCAACATCTCTGGCATTGATTCTGCTTTTTCCAGAACACACAGTTTTAATTTCTGTGGAAGTTGTGGTGGTGCGTTCACACTAAACCTGTGAACCACAAACACTTTGTGCGAGTTCTTTGCTCGCTGTGGCCTCATTTTTCATGTCCTGCACCTGTTTAGACACAAACCTGAAGCCGAGCAGGTCTGCCTGTCTTTGAGTACAAATGACTAACTTATATTTAGTTTATATCTAACAAATTAATTGTTCTTTTAGTTTCAGTGTATTGGATAGTGACGCCTGAGGTAACTGGAAAGTGGTCAGAGAATGAACAACAAAGCTCTTCAGTAGGTTTAAGTGAGGGACACTATTCATCATCATCATAACCTCTTCACCACAGTGAACTTTCAAAACATTTGATTTGTGCTCTCAGTGTAACGCCGAGTTACTGTGGGAGGACCACGGATCTAGCCCTGACAAACACAGCGACGAAGCAGATGCAGCACAACCTGAGGTTTTTATTAAATGTTCATCCTTTTCCAAACCGTGTGTCAACATTACCCACAATGCAACCAGATCAATCAGAGATTAAGAATGACTTGTGCAGCCTCTGGCCTCAACCAGAGATGAGGAGTGGATTACAAAGATCTGTCAAGCTTGCTTCCTTAAACCCCTGTAGTTTTTTCTTATATTTTTAAACTTGACAATGACTCAGCTGACATCACTCGGGGACATTTAGCAAATTTGACGCAGCCGAAGCAAAAAAAAAAGACATTATACCATCGTCTTACATGTGCCGTTGTATTCCCAGAACCTGTAAACACACCGAGATCTGCTTATTTAGTAATATTACTGAGTGATAGCAGCTGTGTTTGTGTCTGATATTGCAAATACTGAACTCAGTCTTTTCTATCGTTGCTGTTAAGCTGTTGCATTAATGACATTGTGTGTCTGTGATCACGACAGCTGCAGGGCTCCGTAAACCTGAAATACATGTTCAGTAAAATTTCAACACCTAGCTTAGAGAGAGAGAGGATTACAGAGCAGAGCGGCAATAAAAAGCCTTTCTGCAGTCTTCTTAAAAGTTTTTTTGTCGGCCGTGGACGTCAGCCTGTCGGAGTGTAAAGAAGCGATGCTCTCGTTCTCCCGCTGCAGTCTGACTGCATGACATTGAATTAGCATTCGCCTGTAGTCCAGGCTGATAAGCACTGATTGTTCTTTACACAGCGCGCTAAAGCAACACCGAAAGGTTATCAGCTCTCCGCGGACCTGGCCGGGGCCGCCGCTCCTGCCTACCCACGATCCCTCGGGGCGGCGCATTGTGGAACGAGGTAACACGGTCGGGAAATTGAAAGAGAGGAACTACAATTCGTTGAATGTCCACGGGAGAGCTGAAGGCGGAACGGCGAGCAAGCAGGAGAGAGGAGGAGGGGGGGAGTAAAGAGGTGTGGAAAGGGAGGCCTTGTGACATTTGGCTGTGAGGTATTCCTGCTCGAAGCCTTGTTAACAGTCTGAAATTGGTCTTTGGAGTGTCAGACCCCGACCGCTTCTCTGCAATAAAGATCTGTCATCTCGTGGTATTTATCAAGCTGGCCGAACAGCAGCCTCTTGTATGTAACCACACACACACACACACACACACACAATTACTGCTCTGTAAATATAAAGCCATTCTCCCTCAGCAAATAGCAGATATTGTTGACATCAGAAGAAGAGCTGCTGCTGCTGCTGGAACAAGACGATCCATCAACTCATTGAACAGAACAAGCTTAGGAAAATATTAAAGCCTCACAAACTCGATTCCGAGACAAAACGGTCAGCTTGCGTTCACCTTGAACGGAGACGAAGGGGGGAAATCTAACGTGACCCTCCTCCTGACACAGCAACAAGCCGCGGCGAATTTTCATTTTCACAGCCATCCGTCAGACGCAACAAAGCGTAGATTTATCAGTCAGTTGCAGATGTAGTTTTGAGTACATTACAGGGCCAGCGAAACTCAATTTCCAGGGCACGGAATAAAAGCTGAGCTGGCAAAGCGACGGGAGTGCTGACTAACCGTGGAGTGCATCAGCCCAGCCAGCCCGGAGTCGCGGAGGTTGGCTAAAATAAATGCATTTTTCAGCTGCTGCTACAGGATCCAGGCTTTCAGTTGCTTGCCCTTGTTACTTTCTCAATGCCATCCACGACGGCGTGACTTGATCTATGACGACTTGATTAAACTCCGAAAGCCGCGGAGTGGTCGCACAGCATCGGTCGGGTTGAGAGCATCGCCGCGATAACCTCATCATCAACAACGACATCATCATGAATAACACGAGCAGCAGCAGCAAATACAGCAGTTTGGCTTCAGCCCGCCTCCGTCCATCAAACCCATTTCTCCAATATGCTGGCACACACAATTCTAGACGCATTAAAAAGCTTATACGGCACAACCGCCCACACACATCAACGGTATCCAGAGCAGACTTTAAGCTTCTGAGCTGAAGCCGTCTGAAAATATCTGTCTGCTGCCGTGCATCACCCCACAGTGTGTTTTTGTTCCACGCTGCTGTTGTAATAAACTGCTGGAGCTCTCAACTGCTGCAAACGGCTTGGAAATATGTGGGCTATCTTGGCATTATCGTCCGATTATGGTAAGTATGTTCTTTGTGTTGTGTTTGAACACGATTCCAGGCCTGCTGTGTGCTGTTTGCTGTTTGCGATGGTGGGCAGCAGCAGTGGCAGTGAAACAGCTGGCTGAGAGAGAGAGAGTCTGTGTCTGTCTGGCTGACACCTGGGTGGCCCGTCCTGTTGCCGTCAATGTTGTAGTCCCACCTCGGGACCGCGGATGTCGGGCCAGGCCTGTCAGCAGCCAGGGTCCCTGCTGGGAAGCGGCTCTGGACCTCCAACTAGATCACACGTAAGACCATCTGTCCCCCCCGTGCACAGTGCCAAGCCCTGCCCAGCACAGCACAGCGCTGCCAGACGAGACTCAGAGCAGGGCAGGAGGCACAACACAACCAGACACTCTTAATCTGATGAAATTGTGCCACTGCAGTAGAACACAAAGTAGAACAGCGAATTTTCTTTAAATTATTTTGACTAAAGCCACAGGCGGCTAATCTAAAATGTATTTAGATGAAAGAAGGACACTTGTACAGACAGCGTCACACCAAAGCAGTCACTGCATGAAGTGGAAACTGAATTACAACAACTAATTCTGTGTCTCTGTCCATAATATATGAATGGTGCTAATACTGATGCTTCTTTTGCAGCCAACAGGATGAGCTAACTAGCTTAGCTGGCCACCAGAAACACAAGGTTTAACAGGCTTTTTGGCTGGTGTTGATGAAGCTTCAGTCTTGAATAATTTACAGCAGCCAAATCTTCAGCCCTCTGTCCGACGGACGTTATCATTTCTCTGTAGTGGTGCCTGTGGTGAAAATCAGACTAAACTTTTCCTGTTTCAGGTCAGTCAGGATCACCAACATTATTTCTATTTGCTAAACACCAGAATAATGAGAGAGAGAATTTTTTATTACTCGCTTCTAAATCAGAAGTTTACATCCACTAAGATGCCTTCAAACTATTTGGGAAAGCCCAGATGATGATGTCATGGCTTTGGAAGCTTCTGATTGGTTAATTGACAACATGTGAGTTAATTGGAGGCACCTGTGGATGCATTTTAAGGCACACCTCAAACATGCTGCTTCCTTTTGTGACTACATAGAACATCTAAAGAAACCAGCCAAGATACCCGGAGGAGAACTGTGGTCCTCCACTGGTCTGGTTCAATCCTGGGTCGGCCCAGATTAGAATCCATAGTAAATAAATGAAGATTCCATTCCAGGTCGGCCTAAAATAGAATTATGAATTCTTTGGATTTGCTGTTGATGGATTGTAAATGTAGGTTCGACTGTTTAGAACTTGCTGAGCCTCTTGTGCTGGAGGTCTACATGCAAACATAACACACTGCATATTCTCAAATAATCAAATAACTGCTGAGCACATTTTCCTTCAGTGTTGTGTGGGTCTGTCTGGGCTATGCTGCTGTTTCATGTCGTGTACAGAGCCTGTGTACAAACACTGTGATGTTTTTCAGTGCACACACAGAACGGACCAGCAGCTGACTGTGAGGAGACATTTACTCGTATTGGATTAGAATCACTGACTTTCAGCAGCATTTGCAAAAAAAAGAAAATGGAAAGAGAACAATATTGGAACCATTCAAACAGCATAGACGACTTAATGCCATAGTTGTGCTGTTAAATGTATGTTGTACTGAAATTAGCAAGACAAAGGGAGCGATTAGTCTGCATCACAACAAACTAAAATATATTTTGGAACAGTTTTTAACACCGTTGCTCTAAGAGGCTTGTTTTACAGGAAGGCCTGGTTGTGTCTGCAGCTGGAGTAAACAGTGAGCACGACTAATCTTCTCAGCTGTGTGTCTGCAGAATAAATCTTTACAAAAAAAAAAACACTCTCTTATTGAATCTCTTTCCCACATCACTGTTTTTCTCATTTATAGTCAATAATCATTTCAGCGAGTGTGAAAGCAGAAGCTTCCAGCATGTAAACGGTCTCCCTGCAGCCCGCAGACTCTTATCACGGTAGCCATCGAGCTTCACGCGATTACAGCTTGATGTGGTGGCATGGCAACAACGGGCCAAGGAGAGAAAGGGAGCAGATTAGAGGGAGAGCAGAGAGACGAGCAAGGAGAAGCACATAATCCTCCTGTGTACAGACTAAACCTGCACAACAGTGACATGCAGCAGCACAAAAAGAGGGCGAAAGAGCCTGAAATACTTGCTGAAAAAGACCAACAAAAGGCGACAAACGCACGGTGCCACGCAGCGAGGACTTGTTCAGCCAGTAAAGACAAGTAAGGAGTAAACATGTCACACTGCACAAACAACACAGCTGCCATCTGAGCTAATCAGCCGATAAACTCGTAGGTAACTCGCATATTATAAATTTCAGTTGAGGCTTACGTAGGTTGTTGGTATGAAGTTATAGAAATAAGGACAGCGAAGGGAGTAAAGACATTTGAGCCACCAGCTGCAGTTGGTTGTAAGTTTGAGGCTACATCAGACGTGGTGCTTGGAGTTTAGTTTCTATCCGTCACAGGAAACAGTAAAGGCACCACGAGCTTTCGATGACAATTCTATGAGTAGCAACTTCCACAGTCGCTAGAGAGGCCGAGGATGGGTTCTGTCTAATTGTACGGCGCGCTGTCGCTTCCTAAATGATGCACAAAAGTCCGATACGTGTTCTCCTTTTGATAAACGCAACTGGTGATTCAAAAAATTAAGACACTTTAGGGTAAATAAATCAAGTGTGTCGGTCAACAAAAATGACGGCGACCCAGCTCTCCTCTCTCTGGCAAAACCACCGCATGACTAACTGTCAGCCCTTTGGACAGCTCAACCTGTCACCAGCTACACCCACATGACCCATGCTCCACATCACCATGACAACCAAACAAACAAACTATTAACCCAGTGATAAATACTAAAATCACAACATCTGTGGCGCCTACATTATGTGTGCAATCTGAACTCCGTGTATGAAGCTGTACACACGGTCAAACATCAAACAGGACTCGGTCAGCGCACCAAGTGAATCAATCTGTTCACACAAACCAACGCTGATGACTGCGGACCTCCTGCTGAGGTGCCACGCAAGGTCATAGAAAATCTGATAAATAAACATCAAGTTTGTAATGAAAGAAAAGCGAAATATATGCTTCAAGTTCCACATGAGTCAAATCTGCAGCCGGTTCACAACATCTCATAGCACATAGTCACACAGGAGGGTAAAGACAAAACCCAACAAGTCCAACGTTCCCTTTAGGTTCCCTCTGAAGTCTCTACCAGCGAGCATTTGGCAACAGCGGGACGGAACCAGAAATACTAGAAAGGACAAAAAACACAGACAGAACCAGGCCTCGACCGACCGGGTTGTTTATCAGAGTTTATTCCTGAAGTGTAATCCTCCCACCACTAACGAGCCAGCTACTAAAACTGAAGGTGAAAATGTTTGATCATCTCAGAGTCTTGTTAAAAGTTCATTTAAGAGTTTCCAAGATCTGATGATGATATAACTAATAAGACATTTCTCACTTCCTGAAAACACGTTAGAATCGTAGCCGTGTGTAGCGTGGACTCGGGACTCGTCTAAAGTCTGTCCAAGGAAATGAATTCATTCAGTGAATCTGTCTCGAACGCTGTCCGTGGTGCTGATCCTTGTTGGGTTGTGTTGGCTGTTGTTCACCAACAGCTAGAGGAGAGCAATGACCTTGACTGATCAGCGTTATCGCATCACCTGTTAGGCCTCCTACACACGTCTTATTAGAGCTGAGCGACACAGCTGCACAATTTTATCTTCATCGATAATTATTTTTCATATTTAATGACCTGTTTTTATGAAGACCATGAGAAAAAAAAGGTTTAATTTGAATTTTAGCCACAAACTCAACAACAACAAAAAAAAAAACACAAAAAAAGATTCACACTCATAAATAAAAAAATAAATAAGACAAAGAATCATCTCCACTTGATGTACGTTAAATAAATAAAACCCAGAGGAGCACAATCCAGGGAGTGAGGGTTTGTTCATGTCACCGACGTTTGCATTTTCATCATGTGTTTCCACGGCGACAGGTCTGTTACTAATACATGTTGCTATGACTTTATTGCTCAAGCCGACATCTTATTGACGCACATCCTGGTTGCTGAAATGTCTAAAGCATCCTTTGTTCAGTCGGTTGTGCCTCTTCAGTAGGAAGCTGGTTGGTATGAGGTGGGGTGTAGCTGTTCATGGCCTCTACATGAGAAGTCTTGTTTGTGTCGTTAACTGGGCAAAAACTTTATTAAGTACTATTTGTGACGTGTTCCCTGCATTTGGATCCTGTTCAGCAGCACTACAGCACCTCTCACTCTGCATCCATAAAAAGATCTCAGCAGCATTTATCGCACTAAAGGTGGACGGTGGAGAACAGACTGTGGAGTTTTATTGTCTTTGGCATTGTTTCATCTGTGAATCACAAATTTAGAAAAATGCCTCCTTATTACCAAAAGACACACGCGTCTTTCCAACAACTTTACTTTACATTTGGTTTTACATGTTAATAGTAAAGATGCAGCCAGGAAACAGGGGAGCTGCAGAGGGCTGAGACATGCTGGGGATGCTGTGGATGTTTGGTCGACACAAAGCAGTCAGGATGCTGCTCAGTGTTTCTGTCATCGGCTTCAGTCGAAGCATTTGTTTTCATTTGCACCATGACAGTCACACGTAGCTGCTGTTGGCTGGTCGTTCTCCATCTTTCTGGCGCTTTGCAAGACAGTCCAACGAGTCCATTAGTCCAAATAGAATTAGTTCTCTTCATTAAGAACTAGATTTGTGTTTTATTCATTAAATAAGAACGGGCGGCTGTGGCTCAGGTGGTAGAGCGGGTTGTCCTCTAATCCTCTAGGTTGGCGGTTTGATCCCCTCCACTGTCGAGGTGTCCTTGGGCAAGACACTGAACCTGAAGTTGCCCCCGATGGCAGGCAGCACCTTGCATGGCAGCTCTGTTGGTGTATGAATGTGTGAGTGAATGGGTAAATGAGAAACACACTGTAAAGCGCTTTGGATAAAGGTGCTATATCAGTGCAAACCATTTACCAGAACAGTGTGACTTTTCTTTTTGTCTCAAGTTGCCATGGTGATGGCGTTACGCATGGACGCAGGAGACAACGAAAGTGAACATTTAGTGTCTCGTCTATCTCAGACGTTCATTTAGCAAAACTTTCTAATTAAATGATCCTGAAGAAACGTTCTCTCATCTGTCCTGTACTACTGTGTACATGACATAAACTTGATTTGATCTGAAGCAGCAACAAAGTTGTTAATTTAATTAATTCGCTTTACTTCAATGAGAGTACTGTACATGCTGAAATGAGAACGGTGTTGGCTTAAACTATATCAGAACAGGCTTCCTCGGCTTCCTTTACTCACAGCGGTCAGTCACTGATGGTTCCACTTTCACTAAAGATCACGATTCTATCAAAAGATTGCACAAAGCCAGTAATCCACTCCTGCTCGAGCTGCGAAATAAGATATATTAAATACATCCGGATGACGGCGAGTCTTTGCTGCAGCAGTAACAACCGGAGTAAGTCTCAGAGGGAGAGGCAAATGAACAAACATGTTTATAAGTCAGTGAAATGTTTACGTGCTCAGAGGGCCACGGGGGGCATTTACAGGAACTCCCATCAAAAGTGAATGTTACTGCTCTGGACTAAAGGTCAGAGAGGAGCAGCAGCAGCAGCATTAGTGCAATTGGATTCTCCTCCAGCATGCGAGAATTCTGTTTTAAACCCAAGAACCGTTGGACACCGGCTTAGCCGTCAGCAGAAAATCTTCATATGACCCTGTGAGCAACAGGTTCCATCTTTAATGCAGCGGCTATTAATGGAAACCCGGGATGGTGGGGCGGCAGGAAGCCAGTAATAATCAATTTCCTGCTGCTGTAATCATAGTTCTCCCTAAATTAATTAGCATCTGTAGAGTGTTATGGCGACACGTCTGCAGAGAGGGAGAGGTGCTTCAAAGCAGCGTGGGGAGGAGGACGGGGTGACTGTGGTTCTGTATCAGGGCCATTAGATCAAGGCCAACATGGCGTAATGGAACTAATGGTGCATCTGACGCATGTGATTGTGATATTGTGAGATCCAATCAGATCCCCCCCCTCCCTCCGATCCTCTCATCTTCCTTATCAGCCCTCTCTAGATACTGTCCATTACCACAGAAAGTCCTCTAAAGCATAAAATCTTATCTACAAAGCGGACGAACGTCGCACATTACAAGTGATCTTTACTCTGCTTGAATATATTAAAAACACAGGAGGGGAAGGAAAAGTCCGACCTGATGCCCACCGAAGACGACGCAGGAGGCGCAAAGCGATGACTAATTAGCTGATGTCATAGCGGCTGACTGGAGCCACACAGCCAGGAGTCAGGCATCAAAAAAGGATTATTGATTAGCCGGTTAAACAACCAAATTACATCGGCATTTGCTTTTAATGGAGAAAGACGGAAACCCACACATTTAGTTCTATCGGGCTTTTTGGGTGACTTTACATCCAGCGTCGAGGGGGCTGATTTAAGTAAAGTTCAAGAGTTGCTTTATTTTTTTGAGATAAAATCCACATTAATAACTTTTTTTAATATGATTTGAGAACTACAACATGATATTATATATATAATTGTATAAAGGAATGCTATTAATTGGACTTTCTTTTATTAGTTGCTGTTTTTAAATTCAGCCTGCAAGGCAACATGAGTAATTTTAAGCCCAACCAATCCCATGTTAACTGAGAGACTCCATCTATTATGATCGACAGCCTTAGGAGACATACAGTCCATGTACCTGGTGATGAGCTTGTTTTCTCAGCGATGACGTTTGGAGCCATCACATAACATCGTTTCTGGTTTTTCAGAAAGCTGCTGGTTCTAATTTTTGCTGTGCTGTCACTTTTGCTTTTGGCATCCATTTACAAAAAAGACCTCTGAACCCCGAGCAACTTTCTGGATGTTTTCTGCTCCTGTCACATTTTTCTCACCGTGGGCTCATTTTTTACTGCAACATGAAGTCCTGCAGCTCACTGACAGCAACACAAGCAGGTTGTAGGAAACCTGTGCAGTGTAGCCTGCTAACCAGCAGGTAGCTGCTTATGTAATAATAATAATAAAATAAATTGTATACAGCAATTTTCCTCACACAGAAATCACAAAACAAAGATCGTTAAAAAAAAATGTAAAAAAATTGGGTCATAACCACATGTCACACATCCATAGAGACCTTTAAATAAAACAAAAAATGCTTTAAGAAGAGCAAAGATCTGCTGAGGCCCAATCTAAGTCTAGTCTTCCATCCAT
>NW_007579539.1:100502-101829 GCF_000690725.1 Stegastes partitus | reverse complement strand
TGGATTTTACAAGGATATGTCGGCTGAAAGTGGACTAGCTGGGCGGGGCACAGTGGAAGATGTCATCTAAGAGTAAATGGTGTCCATCGTTTTATGTCAGGGAGGTTAAAATAGCCGATAAAACCCTTTTTAGCCTCACATAGACACACCATCCGTCCATCATCTCTACACCTTCATCCTCACTACGGTCATGGGGGGCTGGAGTCTATCCCTCACTGGGACATGAACCGGCGACCTTCTAGCTGCGAGGCGATGGCGCTAACCACCGAGCCACCTTGCAGCCCCAATTTGAATCATGTGTGTTTAAAATAATGAGTGAGAGCTGTTCAAACCAACACCAAAGACATGAGCTCTGTGGCCAGACCTGCAGCTGCTGCTCATGCTCGGTTCTGATTAGCGTTTATGATGAGTTATAACAACAATGTTTTAATGTTCAGATTTATCAAACAAACTCTCTGCATTAGTTCCACTGAACACCTACTGAGGCAGCAGCTACATTTGGGTGTATTACTTGGAAAAGAGAGAGAACATGTTTATTTATTTGCCTCTTTTTTCTGCCTTCCTGAGTGTTTGAGTGAGTTATTAACTGTTAACAGTCTTCTGTTTTATAAATTAACAAGCTTTAATCACAATAAAGAGCTCGAGGGCATCTGCTGCTTTCAGAAACACATTTGGAGGAACAAAAGTTTGAGACATATTTCCTGCATCACCTCTAAATCAAAGGTAGTTCTGTTGGAGCCTCAAATGATTACTGACAAATAAAATATGAATGTGTAAGAAAGACTAATCTGACCCAGATTAAAATGACCCCTTTAATACTAACTGTAATATAAATACAGCTCTAGGTTGAACAGTAAAGGCCAGAAAGAGCATCAGAGACTCTACTCACTTTTATAATGATCTGCTAAAGTAACGACACATCTTCCCTGTTTTGGAACATTTTCATATTGAGTAAAAAGCTGCCAGTGGGAGCTATAGAGGCTGACAGAGAAATAAAATCAGCTCAGGAAAGTCTGTAAGGTCAGTCCCTGGCATTCACCAGCCGTCGCCTCTTCATGCTGCTGCCGCCAGTAGCTTCACAGCACCATCAGAGGTCCGTTAAGTAAGATGCTAACTGCTCTATAGCATGAAATGGGTTCAGTAATGGCAAAGGTTGAAAGGGTTGTTGATCAACACAAATGACTCAGAAAATCACCTGAGCCAGTGCTGAGACGTTCAAAAGCTACAAACCTGGCACCTTTTCCTTTGCACCGTCTCTCAAAAGCTAATGGCTGAAATTCAACCTTCACTGCTAATGTTCACAGTCTCCAGAAGACAGATCCTGTCC
>NW_007579539.1:91018-98523 GCF_000690725.1 Stegastes partitus | reverse complement strand
AAAATGTAATTAGAAATGGCTAAAGCCCCCGAACAGCAGAGGTCCTACAACCAGCCATCTCATACTGCTACAGCATCCATCCATCCATCCATCCATCATCTATCCACCTTAATTCTCACTAGGGTCATGGGGGAGTCTTTCCCAGCTGACTCAGGGTGAAGGCAGGTTCACCTGGACAGGTAACCAGTCTATCACAGGGCTACACTTAGAGACAGACAACCAAGCACATTCACATTCACACCTACGGACAATTTACAATCACCAATTAACCTCAGCATGTTTCTGGGAGGAAGCCGGAGAAAGAACATGGAGAAAGATCCCGGGTGTCCTCATCGGGACGCGAACCAGCGTCCCGATGCTGCGAGGCAACGATGCTAACCACTGAGCCACCTTGCAGCCCGTATAGTAATATTCTCTTCTGTTTTCTGATCCTCTAATGTGACTACAATCGCTGCTAAACTCGCACGTTTTCATCCTCAGATGTCCGACAGCAGCTCTGCAGAGTGAAAATCTTGTTTTAACGCCTGGGTGACAAATGAAACTCACTCCCAAATTGAGCACAACAATGAAGCTTATACAGCAATTACTGGATGGTAAATATGTAACGATGAAACCTCACAAACACGCACCCGCTCATTAAGGGATGGAAACAATTAAGTTGAAGCAGCAGTGTGGGGTGAGGGCTGAGCGTACTGGAGGTGGCTTGTTCAAAATCCCTAAACCTGGAAAAAAAAAAACAGTGTCTATGTGTTTGTCAGTTAGGAAATCAAACCAACAACATTTTAAAGATAATACACAAAGCCAAGAAATCCATTCAGTGACAGAATTCAAGCACCGTGGGGTTGTCTTAGACCCTCAACTTAAATTTCATCTCCATGTAAAGGAGAAAAAAATTCAGAACTGCTTTACATTAATCACAATCCTAACCAGGCAGCCCTACTGTACATGCACGCTATGATCTCCTCCAGTATCTCATACCGTCTGACAGTTTGGGCTCAAGCAGCCGCATCGACAATAAAACACATTAGTTCATCATANGGGAGGACAGAGGTGCCATCAGATATCAGTGCTCTTTGCCATGTTTCAACACTGAACAGATGAATGGGCTCGGTGCAATAAGCCAGAAGCAGGAGGGCAGTACGGCAGAGGGGGAGTTGAAGTGGGGAGCTGTGCGGTGCGTGGGAGGGGGAGCCGCTTCGCAAAGTGCCCTCAGCCACGGCCGGCGCTCCATCATACGTACAGGAGTTAATTCATGTGACAGGGGCTCTCTGTCACTCAGCGGCGTGAAGATAGAGGCCTCATCTCTATTTCACATGATGAAACGCACATATGGCGGCGGCGGCGGCGAGGAGCGGGCCGAGTGAAGGATGGCGACCGCGTTCTGGATCCTGTCAAACACGACGTATGGAGGACAACGAGAAGCCGATACGGAGCGTGGAGACTGGCTCTCAGCACCGACTGGCAGCCTGATGACCTTATCGCTAAATCACAACCACGACACAAAGTGGAAACACACACACACACACACACACAAGGGTTTAAACACACAGCTCAGAGCAAAGGCATGAGTGTGTGTTCGACATATCAGCGCTTTGATCAGACAAACTGCAAATCACCAAAGTACAGACGCACTAATATCTTCATATCTGTGGATGGAGCCACTTCCACAGCGTTCCCCTGGTTCCCCTGAGCTGCTGGGCATGATAAGGTTATTAAACACTCTCTGACCCCACTAACAGACAACTAATACAAAAAAAACATCAAATATCCACGTTAACATCGCCCTCTATTACAACAACTTTCTCATTCCGACAGTTGCACCGACCAGTAAAACACTCCGGCTTATCTTTTCCCTTGTACGTCTCTTTAATTAAGACTCTGCAGATACATCAGTAGTTAGTCCAAACTGATAAAATAACTTCATCAGATTGAACAGACAATCACACGAGACACAGTCGTGCACTGCAACCAGATCGGGAGCTGGTGTGAAAGCCTCAGCCTCTCCTCAGGGAATCCGCCATAAAACTATGTGACAGCCTGCACTGAATGAACTACGACAAGGATTCAATTTCCATATTAAAACAATCTTTCTTTATAGACTGTAATTACTTGCGGGCTGCTAAAGATGGAAGCGAGGTTTTACAATGTTTTACGCCTTTGCAAACTACAGTTTTGAACCACATTTATTAAAAACTCTACTTCTTACGAAGCCAGTGCAGTTAATTATTCATTCCAGTGTGCATTGTATTTGGAATAATTCCCCATACAGACCCAGCTATAGAGTGGAAGCCCTCCGTGCTGGCTTGGCTTATATACATCCTGGCACTGATGATTCTCATCAGATTTCTAATCAGACTCACACTGATATACAATAATAAGTGATTATCTTCCCTCCATTGTATGTTCCTTTTGTGACAGAAGTGCCATCGTCAAGGCTGTCAACAAAGCACCTGTTCAGAGAGCCTGACGATCACATCAACATGTATTAAAATCCGATTCAACAGATCTTTTAGGGAAGATTGAAAACATTGCATGTGACAGCTTAAATATTACTGCTGCAGGAAATCAGTCACAATTGATTTGCAGTTATCAAACTCTAAAATGTAATTAGAAATGGCTAAAGCCCCCGAACAGCAGAGGTCCTACAACCAGCCANACATTCCAGTCTTGGTTCTACATGTTGATTGAAGGTTTTTGGGGATTTTTGTAAAATAAATAAACCAAGAAGTGTTCGTTTTTTGCCGGGTTTTTTTTGTTGTTTTTGTTAGGATTTATGAGACTTTGTTATACTGAACAGGAGACACATTTAAGTTGTCTCTGCTTTATCCAAGGTGGTGCTGTTTCCACAGACGTGCAGGACTTTATGTTGCAGTGGAAAATGCCAGCGTTGATGCTAAGCTATGCCTCTGCTTGTGGTAGCTTTGAACTCAACATATACACATGGCAGTAGCATCCATCTTCTCATCTACATCCACATTGACCTGCCTGGATCCTGGATCAGCGCTCCCCCTCTCCGTTCACTCTGCAACCTGAAGACCCACCTCCAGGGTTCTCCAGCCACACACTCATCTCCTCACTGCCTCCCTAAGCAATAGTTCAGTAGGATATGTTGTTAGTGCTGTCGCTAGTGTCTGTTGGGCTTGTGTGCTTTAGCTTGTTGCATAGTGCCACCACGGTCGTGTGTTCCAACATAGTCTTCTTTGTATTAGCGCTGTGTGCTAACGATAGCGTGGCAGCTCGTGCTCTGGTTCTGTGCACCGGTCCTGTCCCTCCTGCTCCTGATGACTTTCCTCGCCCCGTGGTAGTCGGTTCTGGTTAGTTTCCCCGCTTTGATTAACTTAGACACTCATGATTAAGTCTATACAGTTTCTGTAGTTCGCTCTTCGGTCTCGTGTCCCTCGTGGGCTCCTGTAGATTTCTGTCACTGCGTATTCCCACCGATGCAGTCCTCTCTGCAGTCGTTGTTTCTCGTTTCATATACTTTAATTCATCGTATTGTACAAGTTGTTAATCTCTGATTCTGCCTGCCGTGTTTTCTTTGTCTGCATCTGCGTATCCCGCGACATGAATTTTATTTACCACAGCACTAAATCAAAGCCGTAATCAAGTAATTAAATGGTCACTTAGTGGATCTTTAGGCAACAATAAATACTCAGTCACTGTAGTTTAGACAGACTCCAGCAGTCCAAATAATACAGCCATGAATTAATTTAAATACGCTGATAAATCATGTAATTATGTAACGAAGTCTGAACAATTATGGCCTATAATCATGGGCATTGTGATCGTTATGAAGATCATCGTTATTTATCACAACTACTCATTGACGTTATAGACAAAATGTTTAATGCATTTAGATAAACACTGCTTCACTTCCCCGTTGGGCTGGTGAATAAATCTGCATTAAATAAACAGCTTTCCTCTGAATTCAGAGCTCCTAAAGCTAAAATACAAAGTTGTACCCAAAACACCTCACATGCTGCTGACGCTGCATTTTACGGACGTCCCCTAAACGCCTCACACACAGTAGAAACCAGTTGGGCAGCTGTGCACAGAGAAACCTTCAGACTCCATCAGTTCCTGTAGAGCAGCAGCTCAGACAGGAAGAATGACTTTAAAACGGGTGCAATAAGGCATTCTGATGTCAGACATTTTATCTACACGAGTTGTTTTCATTGTGATTTAATTGCGAGAAGCCAAAATTTGTGATTTTGATTCATATTCCGTTAACTGTGCAGCCGTACAACTGCTGTTCTGTTGCAACCAAAGATTTCTCTGTAATGTTTCCCTCCTGTTCCTGTCATTAAAGTTTAAAAAAGAACCCTTAAACAGGCGTAAATGATCAGACAGACCTCTCGGGTGGATTAATTATGGAAAATGACAAAAAAAAAAAAACAGTTTTCTTTTTATATCAATCAGGGAAAAACAGCTGCAGCCTGATGTGTTTGAGTTAATTTACATCACGTCGTGTTTCCTGTGATGTATTATTGTTGTACACCTGTCATAGTAGTGATAAACCGTGCAGCATTCGGTCTGACTGAGAATGTTGATTTAGTAAAAATAGAGTGACAGCAATTTCAATAGGTGGATGGTTTTATGATTAGTGTTAAAGTAGGAAGTTTCTAATGTTTCTAGTCACCAGGTGAGAAACTGTTTTCATTATTTCCACATTTATTTATGACCAGAATGTGTCCTCACACATTCCTGACTAAAGGGAAATGCAGCAGTAGCACTGAAAAGAAAAAACACGTACAGTCGTGACTCAACAATCCGACCCTTAACAATCCTAAACCTGCTATCCGACAGGTTTTTAGGAAAAACCAACAGAACCCATAAAAACAGCCTTAACATAGCGACAGCCTTGGATTGTGACTCCGACATGACATTTAATGTCACCAATCAGGATGACGGCGTATTATCTGACTGAANTTGTTTCACTTTCAATTTATCAACCAATAACTTACTCCAGTAGTTATTTCAACACTACTCACAGCTCACCTGTGATCCTGTTAGAGAGAATGGACTCGATCCAACCAATAAAAAGCTCGTCTCAGCGAGTTCAACTTGATAAATACTTTTGACTGCAAACGTCGGACCTGCACCAGCCCCGGTCTTCCCCTCCATGTCCGCTCTGATCTCACAGCTCCGTTCGTTATCAACAACTCAGGATGACATCAAACCGCGATCTTGTCTGACTGAGCATATGCTAGTCAAGGCAGCCAAGTGCATCTCATTACCTTAACACGGCCTGACGAGCGCGGCGCGGCGGGCGCCGTGTAACAGGACGCCAGGTGAGAGAGGCAGATGTTTGACTGACCCCGTGCTGTACGCTTCCTGACACCGCCGCGATCTTCTGCTGCTAAACAAGTAGGGCAGTGGAGCAGCCAGGCGAAACACGCGCTTTATATTAATGTGCTTGGCTTAAAAGGAATAACACCACTTGACTTCACACGCTATTTGAATACTCCACAGCAGTCCGATCGATATTTATGCAAGTGAACGGCTCTGTGGTGATGTCAGAGGGCCTGTAATAGCACCTGAGCATGCAGTTTAATCTAAAGTAGTTGGAAATTAGTAAGAAGCGATGGTAAAGGGAAGGCCGGGTGGGAGCAGCTGAGGGACAGGATGTGTGTATTTGTTGCTACGACAGGGTGAAGATCATTCATCTGCACCGGGCCTGAGCTCAGGCCACCGTTGGAGCTTCTGCCCTGAAAAATCTGCTCCTATTTGAATACATTCAAATGGGGGAATCCTTAAAGATGTACACTTTTAATGCAACCACGAGCACCCAGTGGGGCTGCAGAGAAAGACAAGAAAAGCACCGCACTCCCGACTACTGACACACCGGAGATGCGCTCTATTTGCCCAAATTTAATTCTCGTGTCAGGTGTGCACGCTGCTCCACCCACAGGGAACGACAAATTGAAACTTCTCGTAGCAGCAGCAGGATGGCGCTCCCGAGGGAGAAAGTGGGACTCGGCAGCTTCAGATTGTTTCCTTTCTCGCTGGAAAGCAGGACCACGCTGTGTAACATCATTTTATGGGACTTCTAGATCCTTGTAGTTCATTTTTTTTGTACAGCTTGTAGGTAACTATTGTGTGACATTGCCAAGGGCAGCTTTAAAATAGAAAATATTCCCCTTACACGGATCCCCTGCTAGGACTAACGGTGTAATTCGGGTCTGTTCTGCGGCGCGCTACACGCCATGGAGGTGGATTACTCAGAAAGATGTGTGTTGCAGCGACGCAGCACAGTTGCAGAGATTGTACGGCGTAGAGTACACTCAGACAATTGGCTGTGGATGAATACAGGCTCGAGGCATAAAGAGTGACTGTAAAGTCACAATGACTCACTTCAGATTTCACGCAGACAGCCTTCCAGGATGTCCTCCTGCTTTAATGCAAACACAAAATGGTGAACATGAGACTATTACGGCCCCATTAAACGCTGCACAGTAACGCCTGGTTGTGTGAACGGCTCCCACATTCCAGCACAGCCCTCTAAGAAAATATGACATCAGGCAGAAAATCAAACAGGACACAGGACTGAAGGAACGCAACTGAAATCATTTACACCACTCCGCCACTGATGGAGCCGTTTCAAGCCCTGAGATTTCCGCAGAGCAAATAACAATGCGGACGTACGCTGAGCGGTGCTCTGTACTCGCCCACAAGGGAGGTCAAAGCTGACGGCTAGAAGGAATTCATATTCATGGAGCCGTGAAATACGAGCATTGTGTGCTGCCAAATTGATTTAGCTGTAAAAATTCTTTTCATTTTGTTCCATAAAGATGCTCATACTTTAAAGCTCCGCCGCCTATAGGAGCAGGCCTCCATGATTTGCTTACAATTTACAGCCAAGGTCATAATTAAAGCAGGTCTCCCGTTGCATGCTTAATGTTGCCTTGAAGAAGACTAGAATGGAAATCATCCTTTTCACTTCAAAAAGTCAGTCATTCTCTGGTCCTCTGATCAGTTTAATGCTTGGGTGGATAGGCCCTGCTCCTTGTACCGTCCTAAGGTTTCCAGATCCATCATCCTGTTGCCCCGTGAAGAGCTGCTGCCTCCCACACCGCAGCACATTTGTTAAAAATGGAAAAAGCCACCAGGATAGCACGCAGAAGGATTTACCAGGGGGAGATCAGTCTGGTTTGTGAAAGACGTTCTGACTGTGTGAGTCTGTCATCGATGGATCTGTGGACGAACGCCACAGTGACTCATTCAAAACGTAGTGACACAGCAAGCAGACACGTCTCATAAAGTGAGCGCCGTCATTCCCGTGGACAGCTCGTGCCGCAGAGCAGGGTGACAGGTTAGATGGCTGCACTGATTGGATTATTCAAACAAATCACAGTGACATGTTAATTATGACTCGTGACATGTGCTGTAAAGACGAGCATCACTGCTATTGCGGTTATATAAGATGGAGTTGAGCTCTTTAGATTAGTTCATCTGCTTTAGCCACGGCTTGTTCATTTTGTTTCCTACATTGTAGACAAAAGTCA
>NW_007579539.1:80148-90817 GCF_000690725.1 Stegastes partitus | reverse complement strand
GAGCATAAAACAGGAGATAAAAGCTAAAAACAAAGTCGTGGTTGTCTGTTGTAGGGCTGCACAATTAATTAAGCTGGCTGTGGATGAACACAGGAACATCAGGAAACTGCACTGACTATCAATTAGCAATCAGTAAGTGAGGCATTTTGGGAACAGCTATATTCCTCTAGACCAGGGGTCGGCAACCTTCAACACTCAAAGATCCATTTGGACCCGTTTCCTGCAGAAAACAAAACACCAGGAGCCACAAAACCCTTCTGACATCTACAACAAAGATAACACAGACAGTATATATGGTTTTTACCTTCATGCTATGTATAAAAACTATCATGTGTTGCATTTACAAAATCAATGACCTGCTGCAGAGAAAATGACATTTTATTTCTGCAACAAAAACATTTTGAACTCCAAAAAAAAAAGACGCTGAGTTGAAGGCTACTTTTAAATAAAATACTCAATGTTTATTTGTGTCCTCCTCGTGTTTATGAAATAAAAAGCCAAACTTAAATAATTCACCTGCAGCAAAGTAAAGATGGCGTCTGGTTGTCCTGCTGCCTGCAGCTGGGACTGCTGACCAGACTGCTGACCGCCTGTGAGCGCTTTGGGACAGGAGGAGCTCACGTCAGAGTCTCCAAAACGCCAGAAAAGTCTCCAACAACACCAGAAAGAGTCGCTAGATTTGTCGCTAGTCGCTTTTCACAGAAAAGAAAGTGGCCAAGAGGATTTGGACAGGCGACAGATTTAGCGAGAAAATCACCCAGTTGGCAGCACTGAGCACACCGGCGGTAGTGACGGATAATTTGGGCAACAAAAAATTAAACACGTTTTATTTTAATGTTACAAGATCCCCACAATCTTCAAATTTAGAATTACATTTTGAAAACTAACGAACTAAAATAAAATCCATTTAAATTAAATCTCATTATTTAGCCACACGGAGCAGCAGAGGGATGAAAGAGCCACGTGGGGGTTGTCGACCCCGATATAGACGATGCTCTGAGTTCAGATCATTTTAAGTCTTTTTTTTTTTTAGATTTGTACACTAACATCAGTCAGTAAAAGGCTAATGCTACCTGGCTAGCATCATCTCCATCACGTGTCTTTCTCCTCTTACAGAAATATTTGAAACAGGTCATCTGTAGATGCAGTCAGCAGTTCCATCACGGCGTGTAGATGCTAGCTTCATGCTAACACCTACAGCGATGATGGATGTAGATGTTAGCTTAATGCTATCAGTTGGTTTACTCACATTAGCAACACTGAGTTGGCCCCGGGCCCAATTTACTTAAGCTACCGATATGTTACATAACGTTAGCTGGCCTTCAATGTTTTGCAAAAGTCTATTTAACTTGTAAAATCTATTCTGAGTTACCTGAAGCTAATAAGTCTACCTTTCCTCCAGTAAGTCGCTGCCCTGACCTAGAGCCTGGTGTTGGACATGATGTCACTTTCAAGGCCGCGCTCTCGCCAGTAATTAGAATAGAATAGAATAGAATAGCAGTTAATGTGGTATGAACCCCCAAAGAGTAGAAACTAAGAAGGAAGTTATCTGTAGTTTACCGTAGTACTCGCGGTGGTGTATTTATGACAATAAAAAAAATAAATAAATAAAAAATTTAAAGGAGTGGCGGCTAGGATTTAGGATTGACGGGCTGCCGCTCCTAAATGAATGTAGAGGAAACACTGCTTGTTGTGTTATCTGACAACAGAAACTGAAACATGTAAATGACAGCAGCTTTAATGGGAGGAGCAGTTGTACTCTACATGTGAGCACAGAGAGCAGAAGAGAAGCAAAGTGCTGCTACGTAGAATAGTTTGTTTTCTCCTCAGGTGTTCGTGCTCCAGACTTTGGAAGTCTGAGCTTTGTGGAAAACTTTCACTGAAGAAAAACATTTATGATGAACTGCAGTGAAGAAGCATCCATCCATCCATCCATCCATCATCTCTACACTTTAATCCTCACCAGGGTCGCGGGGGGGCTGGAGTCTATCCCAGCTGACTCAGGGTGAAGGCAGGTTCACCTGGACAGGTAACCAGTCTATCACAGGGCTACACTTAGAGACAGACAACCAAGCACACTCACATTCACACCTACGGACAATTTACAATCACCAATTAACCTCAGCATGTTTCTGGACTGTGGAAGGAAGCCGGAGAACCCGGAGAGAACCCACGCTGCACGGGGAGAACATGGAGACTCCACGCAGAAAGATCCCGGGTGTCCTCACCGGGATGCGAACCGGCGACCTTCTAGCTGTGAGGCAACAGTGCTAACCACAGATCCACCTCCCGTGAAGAAGCATGTGACAGGTAAAAACATGACTAACTGCCACAGCTCCACTTTAAAGGGACAACGTGTAAGATTGTTTAAAACAATCCAAAATAAAATTATTAACAGATTATGAAGCCTTATCTTAAACAACTGCTTAGTGACTCGCTGTAGCGTCCAGTCTGTCCAAACATAAGAGGATAACGAAGCCCAGAGAGCCTTTCTGTTAATACAGCTGATGCTGTTAATCTCTTTTCAACCATTTGAAAGACCAGGAGTCAGTGAGTGAAACAATAAATACGACAATCACCAACTGACGGTTCAGTTCATTCAGTGGCACCTAATTTGGTTTCAGCAATCTCAGTAATTAGTGGCCACAATGCACTGGTGCTGCGCTGCCAGTTCTACGCATTGTTGCTCTGTCATTAGTTAGTAAAAAGAAAAAAAAGTAATAACTGCTGATTAAAAAGTTAGACAGCATTGACCCACCAGTGGATCGACCCTGCAGCTCAGGGTTATTATTACATGATTTATTCTTAATTTGCTTCTAAACTTAATAAAGCAGCCTTTGTGTTGGTATTAAAACACTAACATGGGTCCTCACAGCACATCACAGTGACAGCAGCTTCAGTATCTCAGGGTTTATTCTTTAGCAGAAAACACAGAGGCCTTACTACACCTTAACCGTTCTACATATTACCCCTATAAGCTGTAATTCATTCTGTCAGCTGAGTTCGCCCAGATGTTTAGAGCAGGGAGCAGTCGTTGCCAACGGTGTGCTCGGACAGGGCCGCTGAGTCCTGGCCGCCATGACAGGTGAACTATGGAGATGGTGGAGGCGGCACAGCCTCTCGCCACCACAAGCCCTCACCGCTCAGCCCACCAGCTCACCAACACTGTGTGGTGTGTAGAGAGCTGGTCATGAGTGCTTCGACTCCATCAGGGCTGTGCGGTCACAAACACTGAAGTATAAACTGTAAACCGAGGCCTATACGAGGCAGCGGGGGTCACTGCTCTGAGGGATCAAAGCAGCCAGTTTCAAAGGAGGATTTGAAGATTACAAGTATGGATTTTAAAAATATATACGACAGGTTTCATTCTCAGAGCTGGAAGTCAACCCTCAAACCACATCCAGAGGTTTAAACAACCAGGACGTACACAAGAGACTCCGTTTGTAACAAGAGCAGTAAAGTTCACTAGAGACTGACAGAGCGATTTGTACAATAATGCACTAATGAGATCATTTTCAGATAAAAACGAGTCAATAGTAAATGGCTGAGGGGAAGGGGAGGGCCGCTGTGGCTCCTCAGATGATACGCAGAGGCTGGAGAGACAGCTGAGAGGCGGCAGCAAGAGGCTGGTGACAGAAAACACTGCAAATTAAAAGCAAAGGGAGCACATTTCAACACACAGGCAGCTCATCTTTCACATCATGTCTACGTTTGTTTGCAGCAGGCTGCCAGAGACACTGATGTAGGCACCGGCCCTCCTCCACAGCGGTGATCATGCTGCTGGTCAACGCTCGATTAAAAGATCTACAAACTCAACATCTCCCAACAAGGCGCAGCGCTTTGAGTTTGTTCTCTGTGTGTTTGACGGCACTGGGTTCCTAATTGTTTGTGTCGTGGACAGCAGCCGACGAAGTGCAGGGAAACATCCTTTTGCTTTCTATTCTTTGTCAGGTTGAAAGTGTAATTGCACCAGTGGATGTATTATTCAGGAAGAACGCATGAAAGCATGAATGGATGGAATCATAACCTGAGTGGAAACACTGAGCTCTGAGGGGACATTTCAGGTCTTTTTCCATCTGAGTCACTGTTTTTCTAGAACAACAATCACCAAATTATTCCTCCACAAGGCAGCAAGCAGCCTGATTTATGTTGCAGCATCAGAACAGGAAAAAAAGACATGAGGCTGGTTTGGTAACAGGGTTTAAGATCCCCCTCAGATCTCACAGATTTAACTTTATGAAGTGTCAACTGGAAAAGTATTTTTAAAAACTAACTGGCCACACTCTTGTCCCTATGCGATGAGAATATTATGATAAATAGACCAAATCAGATGCCATTAGGGGCAACAGTGGACACACTACAGGTCCCTGGAGGTCTGTTTTAGTGGACATAACGGGGAATTTTCCTCAGGATCACAGGATTTAACCACATCATGTGCAGCTGCATCCCACTAAGAAGCCGTCAGAGCCAAAGCTGCTCTGATGGTCCTTACCTTCTCTGAGCAGATGGGAGTAGATGAGCCAGAGGAGCAGCAGGCAGCAGAGTGACGCACCTCCACCTGCGGAGAGCGTCTTCACTCCAGACTGCATCCTTCAGCCTTGTCAGATTATCCAAACTTTGAACGCGTCCGCCGCTCAGATGTCACGCAGATCGGCGGGACAGTGGCTCATCCGGTGGCGTCTCCGAAGCCTGTCGTCGGCATCCATTTTGAGGTTATAATAGGAGAGGGACTGATAGTAATCCCCCCTTGCTGCTCAAATTCCCTCGGTGAGCCGCATATCCGTCCAGGCTGCTCGGCACGCACGCACGCGCACGCACACGCGCACACAGACAGACTACAGTGTGACCAGATCTGGCCAAGTTTACGCAGCTGTGGCTTCAGGAGCTGGATTTAAGAAGAAAAAAACTGTAAGTGTGTAGATGGAGAGTGTGCAGCAGTCTCCCCTCAGTGTTCACTCCTCAGTCTGAGATGCTGATGATGCTGCTGGGAGTCAGTTCAGCCGCTCAGCGCCGCCTGGACTCTTCTCAGCTCCGTCCTCTGCGCTGCGCACTGGAATTATGAGCCTGTTATTCCCAAACAAGTTCTGCAGCGAGCCGGGCTCAGCGTCACTCTACAGACAAGTTGACCCAGTCGGACACGACGGACACGCCGATCAGTGAAAGTTGTCCTCCGGCGCCCGAAAGCGGCGCCTGAGAAGCAGCTAAAGGCGCAAATGCGTCATATGGGGCCACATATGCACAGCGGCGCAGCGGAATGTCACGTCGAGACCACGCAGCGCGCTGCCTCCAGACGGAACGCACGGAGCGCGTCGGTACCGGCGGTGCGGTGAAGTTGGCCGCACTTATCACCTGTATGAGCCTCTGTGGAAGCTCTGGAAGGATGATGCGTCGCTCCCTGGGCTCGAGGAAAAGCAGCAGAGCCAAGCTGAGTGCGTTACAGCCTCATTCCGTCCTGCTCGGAACCATTTGCATGCAGGCGGCGCCGAGGAGGAGGTTCCCCCCCTTCAGTCCACAGTGTTGCTGTGGCTGCACCCTGAGTTGCCTTGAGTTACACTGATCCCATATGCTCCCTCCCTGCCTCCCTCTGTCCTCTCACACACACCAACACACTGTCCTCATTCCTTCTTCAAACAGAGAGGAAAAACTTTGAGCTTCCAGCCAATGAATCCCAACCTGGAGATGATAAAGTCCCATCAGGGAGCAGCACCGGCCGCCATCACATCCTGACATGTTTCTCCAGGTTCTTACACCGTCCTCCATGGGTGGAAAACGCCCCGGAGGTCTGCATGGTCTGGGGAGAACATTTAGCACTGTGGCATTCTGGGAAAATGTTAGAAGTCTGTTCCTCCAGAGGCCTGCTGCTGCTGCTGGAGCATATGTAGCTGCCTCGGAGCTCCGTAAAGCACAAGTTACATGATTATATATATACTGCCCAGCGCCACATAAAGTCTGGAGTGTGTGTGTGTGTGTGTGTGTGTGTGTGTGTGTGTGTGTGGGCGCTGCTGCAGATGCCCGTCTATCTTGTCAAAGAGCCCCATTTAGGACTCCCTTGCCACTCAAGAACCATTACTATAACTCTCCCCACCCCCCCATACACACACATCCACCAGATTTCATGACCACTGAATGTGCACTTTATTAGCTGATGGAGAAGTTCCCCTGCATGCTGCGGTGCCATCAGCCTTCCACTGAACGGCTTTTATAATGATGTACTGGTCCGGGCCAAGGCCTGCCATATCGGCTCCGTAATAGATGACAAATGACCGGGCCTCGCGCTGCACAGACGACGCATTTGTTGAGTAATAAAGGGATACTTTGGAGATTGTCCATTTTTCAGGGTTTCTGTCTTTAGAGCTGCTGATGTTTTCTACATTTTGGAAACCAGATGCAGCCGTTTTCTTTACTTGGCCAACGGTGAGAGAACCACGGGAGAGCCGGGCTGCTGAGATGAGGTTTGTTTTCTCTTCTCTCCAGCTTTCAGCTGTAGAGCCGAGTTTCAGTCTGCCTGAGTGACGTCTCTGCAGGAGCTGCATGTAATTAACCACAGTCCATCACGGTGACTGACAGGGCTGTAAAAACTCTGGCAGTTTATTTTTAGCCATCAGATATATTGTCATGTTTACCAGTAATATACAGATTTCTTTTTAATTGCATTTGAGCACAGGTGGACTCTAATGCTAGGGGTACATTAGGTGCTTTAAGAGGGTCGAGCATAGTGTGAAGGACGATGTCAGCCTTTAAGGTCGCTGTAAAAGGGAAAAAAAACTTACTAGAAGGTCGCCGGTTGGCGTCCCGGTGAGGACACCCGGCATCTTCCTGCGTGGAGTCTCCATGTTCTCCCCGTGCAGCGTGGGTTCTCTCCGGGTTCTCCGGCTTCCTCCCACAGTCCACAAACATGCTGAGGGTAATTGGTGATTGTAAATTGTCCGTAGGTGTGAATGTGAGTGTGCTTGGTTGTCTGTCTCTAAGTGTAGCCCTGTGATAGACTGGTTACCTGTCCAGGTGAACCTGCCTTCACCCTGAGTCAGCTGGGACAGACTCCTCATGACCCTAGTGAAGACTAAGCGATGTATAGATGGATGGATAGATCGATAATACCCAAGATACATGTGCTCGGTTCAGGTGGAGTGGTCGGTGTGAACCTGGCCAGGACTACCACAGTGAATGCGTCGTCCCCACAGTGAAGCACAGAAGTGAGAATGGAAAAAGTTGGAGGGGAAATGACACTTACAGATGGCAAAACAAACGCCTTTGGATCAAGCAAGACACTGACTGACGAGGTAACTCACAGTTTGTAGAAGAGGAACGTTCCAGCTCGATAACAATCCGAAGCACGATGTCACAATCAGAGTTTCTGTAGAAAAAAACAAAACAGTAAAACTTTGACTTGGACAAATGTGAGGCCTGACAAAACTCAAAGACGGAGCAACAAAACCCTTCTGACAAAGAGCAGCTGAAATGTTTTGTTTTTTGTGTCTCAGAATATAAGAATCCAGAAATCTGGTATCCTTCAAATAAGAATCTTGAAAGTTGTACTGACTTCCGTTGCACTGCTGGGAAGTTTTATTTATAATATAAATCAGCTGTTAATGTTGAATTTTATGTAGGAACAGACAGTTTACTGATCACACTTAGAAGCAATACAATTATTATAAGGTGGCAGAATCATTGAAGTTGTACTGCACAGGGGTGGACTCACCTCTTCTGTGTGGTGAATATACATCTGGTGACCAGAACCGGGCCTTCATATAAACTGTCTGTCTGTTGGATGCAACGAACAAGTTTGAATAATAGGTCAATGAGTAATAATACTGTACGCTGGTGTTTGTTTCTGCTGCCCCCAAGTGTCAAAAAATTAGTTAACGTAAATTTAAGTTTCTTGTCTTTTTGTTTTTTGTTTGAATTAAGGACATTTACTGGTAATGGAGTACTTTAAAGCTCAGGTGCATGCTTTGATTTTAGCTGTGTGCTTGGTCGCATGCACGGTTACATTTACGCAAATCATGGACGGAGTAAATATAACGACTACATTCTGGCCTGCTTGTTCAGTTCAGCAGCTGCAGAGTCGCTTATTGAGTCACGCCATTTGTCTGCCTGCTTATTAGCGACAACATATCTGTCTGTAATGCAGTTTAGTTACACAAAGACGCAGGAAAAGCACAGGTGCACATGACAGAAGTGATGATAGCTGCTTCAGTTTCAGGCTGGCTCGCTGCTACTGCAACACTTACTGGTAATGGTATAAGCACCACCTATTATCACAAGTGCCTGATTTGAAAAGGGCCTTTTTATACATACATATATTTGTGTGTAATCCTGCTGCTGCTGTGCCAACATCCATAGAAGGCATTTTACATTTCTAGCGAGTGGTTTTAAACGCTGATAAACAACATTATTTATCCAAGCAGATTGCATGTATTTAGTGTATCTGCAGACAACATAAAGCAGATTACAAACTGTGACTGTACAGGCAGAGGTTTGAGCTGCAGCACTTCCAACTGGAACAATAAATAAATGAAGTGTGCTGACGTCAAGGTGGAGGGAGTCCTCACTCAACACAACACACTGGAGACCTTCACAGAAATAAACATTTGAACAAGTGTTGCTATGATCGAATTACATTTACATATATTCATCTGGCAGAGTCCACAGTCATGTACAGTCATGCCTGGCTCCAGCGCGTCAGTACTTTATGCTAAACGCACCAGTCCACAGACAGTCCACAGAGTCCAGACATGTCCATCAAAGCTCTCTGAGATCAAAGCATCAGCGAGAAACAACCCAAAGAACAGAAGAAAACCCAAACTGTAGCTGTAAAATGTCTCTTACCTTCGCTGTTTAGCCGTGAAAAGTTTGTTTATATCGGTAAATCCACACCGGAATCAGTTAGTACTACTTCCTGTGTTACACTGAAATCATTCCGGGCGTCTTTTGGAGGCTTCGTTAGCCGAAGGGTGCTAAGGAGTGAATAGCAAGCGACTCGTCTTCAAGATGGCGCTCTGCGGATTCTGATTGGCTAACAGTGCTGTCAATCTCATTTTTGTGGCTGTCGCTACACTCTATTGGTTCTAACGATTCAAAGGCGGTGTCAATCACTGAAATAGACCAATCATGATGGAGATACAGCCTTGCGTCACCACAGGAGCTTCACAGCAGTCTGATAAGCGGATGTACACTTATTGTTTGTTGTGTACTCTTTTTAATGGTTGATTTTGTCTGTAGTTTTTTTGTTAATTGAAATAAGAATGTTTACTTTGTATTTTGTATATTCTGAATTTAAAAAAAAAAAAACTGAACCATGAAATAATTGCCAGCAAATTAAAAAAAAAAAAAAAAAAAAAGACAAGCATCACACACAGGACGGGGAACACAGACAGCAGTCTGGTTGGATGTTCAAACAACTAAAAAACTGCTGTATGTGGATGTATTGAGAACCATCAGTGATATACAAGTGATATATATAGTTTTTTTTCATTCAGATGGTCACCAGTGAGCCAGAATGTGAGCTCACCTGAACTGTCTGGACTAAAAACTATCTAATTTTGTTCTGCTTCACTTTATCAGCCTTTGCAGAGAGAATGTTCACATGTTGTCTCTGATCTGGGAGAGGTGCAGAGCTGCAGCTGGATCATTACAAACACATCATTATCCTGAAACCTGAACCTGAAAATGTTTAATTTGTGCTGTGTGCCATCTTCATTTACTCTGTACCAGTAATATATATACTGATATATACTGACATCTGAGCAAATCTTACAAGTGTTCCTTTTATTATGACACAAGAATGATTCAAATAGACCTTGTGGTTGCAGAGATAAACTCTTGTTATTATGAGGATGTCATTTTCAAGCAGAGGCCTGAAAAACAGCTCAGCTCTGAGCAGGTTAAAGCACACTTTTTGGTCATGTGATAACTTTGCAGCTCCGGTTTTGTTGTGTTAATTGTGCCTGTTCACAAATGTTCACATAAACATGTTTTTACTGGAGCAGGTGGAGAATTTGTTTCAGCTAATTTGCAGCATTTGTTGAATCACAGGGGGAGAAAAGAGTAAATTAGGAGCCCCTTAACGTCGGGATATGCAAGCATCTCGAGGATGTGATTTGTTAGCTCATATCAAACCAAGACAGGCCACAGCGATGTGAACTCGTATTTTCGATCCTTGTTTTGCAGCCACCAGCTGTTCACCGGCTCTGCTTCCGTGCCAGAGAGGAGCATATGGTGCCTCAAAGCATCTGTTCAAATGGACCTTTCCTCAGCTGTACATACTGTGTAGTCATCAGGAGAATTCAAAACTTGACACTTTAAAGTTTTCGTCTTTGTTTTTGCACCAGAAACTTAAAGTAGTGTTCCACGGAAAATATATCTTTTGAGCTTCCACCAGCAGCAGCAGGCTTGAAAGGAGGCTCTGAAAAGTTTGCAGCTCGCTCGTTTGTGGAGGACGGCGGCTGTTTTCCGCTTAGACTCACAGCAGTTTCAATTCCGCTGCTGAGTCAAACAAAACCTTGTTCTGTCGCTGTTACCTAATGTCACTGTTATGTAAAAATGGTAAATGAGAGACGGGAAGTATGTAGACGCCGAAGATTTCCACTGGTGACCCATTTTGAAATGGCAAAGTCGGAAAAGCTACTAAATGTTGCACTGTACTGACTGTAAAATGACCAGTGACAGC
>NW_007579539.1:74007-77126 GCF_000690725.1 Stegastes partitus | reverse complement strand
GGGAGTATGAGGTATGGAAACACACACTGCACGCTGTACTATCAGGGAAACCCATGTTGATTCACTCCAAACACCCAAAACAATGCAGCTGAAGCTCCGCTCTTCCTCTGAGTGGCTGCAGCAGCCGTCAGCCTCTCCGTGTTCCCGACGGATGTCTTTTTGGTTTTACAAGCGTAACTCCCTTCTCGCTCCCTTCATCTGGACAATGTGAGCGACACGCCAGTCAGATGGGACATGGACTGGACCCGTTTTTCTGCTCCGCTGCACGTTGACAAGTCGCTGCAGAAAGCCAAAGGAGTGTCTGTCCTTTAAAGGCGCAGCGGACCTTGAAAGAACAACACAAACAAATTCGGGTGCAACAGCGAGGTCCCTCACACAATTACTGAAGATGCAACGTGCTCCCCATGACGATTCAGACGGAGGAGATTTCTCCTTTATGGCCTCTTCCTACAGATGATCTCTGGATGACATCAAGAGAAACTGATTTTCTGCAGCATTCACATACTTGTCACCACAAGGTTAAACTAACAGCGGCACTGTCACGTGGATAAATGTCAGTTTTGTTAGTCTTGTGTGTTCACTGATCTAAAACAATAACTGAACGTAGCGGCTTCGTGAGGGCGTTTCCTGTTCCAGACACCCAGGGCCGATAGTCTCTCCAGCACATCATGAACGCCTAATAGAGCTCCACAGATTAGCATATAATAACGTGCATTAAAATATTTATTAGCGTTAGTGTGAGTAATGCCGAAATAAGAATAATGCACCCTGGATCATAAATTAAACATGCTCATGTAATGAATAGATAGGATATGATAGTCAACAACAACATGACATGATCAAACAGCTGTCTGGCAGCTGGAGAAAACAACGACACAGGGACCAAACTATTAGATATACCAATAAGTAGAATAAACAAGACAGTAGGATCAGAAGATAGAGGACTTTGTCTNAACACAGGCTTTTCTCATCTTGTCTTCCTTAAATGCATCCTTTTCTGTTTCTTGGTACTGAAGGCAGTCCTCCTCTTACCATGAACCTTTAACACCTCACCTTTCTTTTTCCTGTGTTCGTCTGTGTACTGCTTCACTAACTAGAAAGCTTCTCTCTACTTTCTGGATGCGTGTCTGTCTTCCTCATCATTACCGTCTCTTTGTTCCGGCGTTGAATGACTGTTCGTCATCAGTCATGGCATCACTGCTGCCACAATAGGCCTTCCTCTTTCATTCTTGCAGCCTGACTTATTGAAGTTTCCTCTCTTCCCTCCTTTTCAGTGTTAAAGGTCTTCCTTTTACTCCTTTTTGCCCTACAGTCTTTCTTTCCTTTCTTTTTCCATGCTTTCCTTCTCCTTCTCTTTGACAGACATCTGTTTTTGCCTTTCCATCTCCAGCTCCTCTTCAGCTCTGCCTCTTTGTGCAAAGGTTTCCTCCACGTTTCCTCAACACAGACACTTTTGGCCTCCAGGTGACCTTCCAACATGTCGCCAGAGCAAATAAATTAACATGAATATGTCTGCAAAACAATATTTTAGTCTCTGTTGGATGCAGAGACTGGATCTGCATCACTCCAAACATCTCAGTGTTGGGGTGAACACAGTTTTTACCATCACTGAAAAATTTCTAAAATGTCAATCAGTGTATTTAAATTGTTCGAACATCCTCCTTTCCAGATGTGGAGTCATGTTCTGTAATCTTCTGTAAGATGCACTTTGACATGTATTATTTGAGAAAAGACCAAAAAAAAGTACATCATCCAAACTGTACGTGTAACAAGAGCTGACATCGCTTCATGTTCACCGTGACGCTGCTTTATTCCTCTGTTCTACCACATCCACTGTTCCTGGGAGAGGAGACAGTTCGCCTCGTTGTCCAGATGTATTTTCTGTCTGCGCAGCTGCTGGGCATGTTGTGCCAACCAGCTCAGCTCTCTGTCCTGTGCTTGCTGTTGCTGAAGCACAGAGAGTTCTAGGAGCACAGAAACATAGCATAACGGTTGATGAACACATGGGTAGCTTCACATGATTTGTTTGGTTTACTTCAAACAAGCTCTCTGTACAGCACTGCGCAAACATGTTAGGCATTTATCCGTCATTCAGAAGCGTCTGATTGGTGCCAAACTCTCTCTGCAGGATGACAGCAGCTCTAAACACACAGACAGTCATCAACGACAACCTTCAGCGACACAGAAAAGGAGTCCTGCATCGTGGGGATAGCTCTGATCTCAGCATCACTCACTCAATCAGAGGATCTCAGTGTTTCCCTGAGCAGCTCTGCAGCATGTGATTCACTTGTCAGTCTATACACTGGAAAAAAAACTAATAATAAAATCACATAATTAATTTGTTGCTGACTTTTTCATCACACATACACAGCCAAAGTCTTTGACGTTACTCCTTCAAATTGCTATTGTCGTCTAAATAACCTCAATATCTGGTAACATTTCTTACAGATTGCATCAAATAAGATTGACCCACATAAATAATAATATCAGATGTTACTTTAGCTATGTTTAGTTCACCCTGCAAGAGTTGCAGTCATTCCTTACTTGTGTCAGGATGACACCTGTTTTTATTTTTTAATTAATTCTTATCTTGTGTTCCTTTTAAAATGGAAAACAGAACATTCCCCTCTCACAAAAGAGTTATGTGAAGCCACAAAGGCAGCCATCTTGGCTCTGCTGGAAACTGACATGAGTGAGAAACAGGTAGAGAAAAACCTGAAGATCTCCAAGACAGCCGCTCATTACACCAAGAAACAACAACATGGTGCTACCACATTGCTAGCTGGTGGCAGCAGGAAACGTCTTTCTACCCACCAGATGACCGAGCACTCATCCGTTCTGTGTCAGGAATCATCATCAGACCTCCAGGGACCTTAAAATGAGTGGACACTGTGGAGAAATGTGACTTGTTGGGCGAGGACAGTTGTTAAGTTCATTCAAGTCAGGTGTTGGACCTTTATCCTTAATTAATTCCTAAGTGCCCTTTGTGGAGCAGCCGGGGTGGTGTTTGACAACGCTCACAGTGTGGCTGTGAAAACCAATCAACAGGACTGCAGTTTGGACCCTTGGCTCTGATGGGCCAGATGATGAGCCTGTTGTCACACCTAAAGCCTTAAAGA
>NW_007579539.1:63541-70636 GCF_000690725.1 Stegastes partitus | reverse complement strand
ACTACTAGTAATATTGACCCACCGACTTCATATGCGTTGTGTTGATAGTGAAGTCAGATCAGTAGAGCTGAGTCAATAGAGGATCAGTGACCTCCAACACCAGAACATGGTCACTGCTAGTGATTTACTGACCTGTTTGCATGTGGATCAGAGCCTCTGAGAGTTTTTCCTGTCTGTCCCCTCTCGTGTTTCAATCAAACTTGGGAAGCTCAGTGTAGTGCTCTGCCCCAGGAAAGGTCGCCTGTTTTCCTCCCTGTCAAACACTGAACTGTTAGCACTATTAGCAGCATCCCTTTCAATGAGGATGGATGCAGAGGCCCGTTTTTAGGATCCGGCCAATGTTCTTCCGTTGTTGCTGCTGCCTATTGTTCTGCGAGAACTGTTGCTTTGGAGTGTTTGTTTTTGATTAGGAATGTTTAATGGCCTCTACACATTCAATTATCAGCAGCCCGCTCCGCCAGTCGATAGTCATCCTCTCATTAATGGCCCAGAACTGATTACCAAGGACAGAGAGAGAAATGGGTGAAATGTTATTCAAAGCACTAATTAAATCCTCCTAGGTGGGACTTTCAATCCCACTAGAAACTTTGCCGACGTTCCACTGAGCACCGTTTGTCGTAAAAATAACAGCAATTACAGGGAAACATGCTCATGGATTCCCCTGCAGCCTTTACTGTCGACGCACTTCTTTGTGCTGCTGATGGAGACGAACAGTCATGTGATGAAAAACCTTTTAGACCGACGTTGGAACTTACTGCCATCGAAGTTTTGATATCTGTAGCTGAGAACGAAGATGACTGCCATGTGTATTGATGCTCCTCTGGTGTCATGAAGTACCTGATCAGTCATCGTCAGCGCTGGAGTTCCACACAGCACTCAACAAAACAGAAAGCATGCACACTTAAACTGCATCGACTGTTCTGTCCCCTCACAGACTCACAGCATTTCTCTGATTTGGGGGTGATAGTCTGTCAGAGGATGGTGGGACGTTTAGGTAGGTTTAACCATCTGCAGCTCGACATCAGCAACATAAAGGAACTGGTGATGGAGGTCAGAAGATCCCACTACTGGTAGAAATACCTGGGAGTCCACTAGGATAGGAAAGCAGACTGGACCAGAAGCACTGAGGTCTGCTTGGCCAAAAGTGTGGACGATACCAAAAGGCTGAGCAGGTTGAGGACTCCTGTTAGTCTGTTGTCTTCAGACAAGCGTGTTCAGCCAGAGACCGACAATAACTAACAACCATCCAGTCACACAATCCATAGTTATGTATACATCTATAACCTTGAGAAAATCTTTCAAAGCAACTTTCCCTCAGGGATTAATGAAGTTAATTCTGATTCAGACTGTGGAGCAAAGGAGAGCAGCCTCTGATGAGGACTGATGTCATGTTGTCCGCATGTGTTTTTGTTGAAAGCAGCATGGAATAAGGATTTATATGTTTTTTCTTTCTGGTTAAGGGTGTGCAGCTCACTGTCCTCACTGTCAAACAAACCACAGGACCTCCATCTGATGAACACTTTTCTCTGCATCAAATACTTCCCTGCACGTTATCATATAGTTTACCGGCTGCACTGAGACGTTCAGGTAAAGACTTTTAAAGTTGACGTATGTTCCTGTGCTGGGCTCTTGGTTTTCAGCTTCCCCACCAGCACTGGGAGGACAGGCTTCACATGTTTGCAAAGTTTCTGCGTCAGGTTAGATCTGATTTTATACAAGCTTGCCATTTCCACTGCATATTTCATGGATCTTTCTCTCCTCCATTCAAAACGTCCGTCACTACAGAAAAACCACGACCTCCTAACTAGCAGTTGACACGCTGAATGTTCTACAGTTTGCAGAGGATTTGGATGTTGCACCTTTCTCGAATGCAAATGTTCCACCAAAACAATTCCTCTCGTTGATATTTCGAGGGGACACCGTCTCTACATCCTGGGCTGACATTCTGATTGGTTCAAAGAAATACAAACAAGTTTTTCCCTCTGTAGTAAAATGACAGTGAGGTGCAGTCAGATCACACCTGGGAAGATTTCAGAATTAATGCTGAATTTCCCCCCAGTGTCATGTCCCTACACTAAAAAGATAAAACCGACCAAATAAATTATGGAGCTAAACAAAAATAAAGCATTCTTTTCTCACATCTTTTTCAACCTCCTGTACTGTCCACAAGTGGCAGTAACAGTTCAGTGGAACACTAAACTTCCCTGTGCTGTCCTGAAGCGGTTGCTTAGAGACATCATCACTGGTATTTGATGCAAATGGTGAAGTGCATCATCCAATAATCTAATTTGGACCCAGTTCCTGAGGGTCTGGGCCGACTTGGCAGCATCAGGCGTCAAAAGCGGGGACGCTGAGCTGAGACCGGGCCTACATGCTCGGACTTTTAGACGTAACAAATGTAGTCCCAGGAAATACACCAGCACCGAAGGTTGTCCAAATTCATAATTCATTGAGTCGGCAAGATGCCTCAAATTAGCTGCCTGTTGACTTCTGGAGTGTACACTTTTGGCAGAGATTTCGCCCGACTTCACTCACTTGATTACCCACAAATCAATGCTGCATGGACGTGACAGGAAGGGAAATGAATAATAACAAGAAGATAAAGGTTTCTATTCATCCAGCGACAGAAACAGTTGTGTACACACCATCCAGCAGCAACATTATCAGGGTTAATGCTCATGTAAAGGCGTCCATCAACCTTTATCTCTTTTTTGACTTTTTTGAATGAGTTTTTTGGGATTAACAGGCTTCAATAAAGAAGCAGCAGTCAGTCATAACTGGCTGTTTATTTAGAGCACTAAGTAATAAAACTTAAAAAGTAAGGACAAGGAGTGCACAGTCCAGGAAGCAAGCCACTCTGTTGAAGCATTTTAAGTATTCTGTCCATAACGAAGCAAAATCCACACTTAAACTGTCCATGCTTTAAAAACCAAATCATAATAAAATGAACTCGCAGCACAGTGACTATGTTTGGATCTGAACTCCACCATAAGCTGCATCACTGGAAGTGAAACAAGACATAATTAAAACTCTGTCCTATATATTATCAAGGCTATTAGGAGCAACACCAAAACAATCAGATTAACAAGACTGATCAAGATACGTACTCGAGCTGCAAGGTGGCGCAGTTGGTAGCTAGAAGGTCACCAGTTCCCGGTGGGGGGCACCGGGATCTTTCTGCGTGGAGTCTCCATGTTCTCCCCGTGCAGCGTGGGTTCTCTCCGGGTTCTCCGGCTTCCTCCCACAGTCCAGAAACATGCTGAGGTTAATTGGTGATTGTAAATTGTCCGTAGGTGTGAATGTGAGTGTGCTTGGTTGTCTGTCTCTAAGTGTAGCCCTGTGATAGACTGGTGACCTGTCCAGGTGAACCTGCCTTCACCCTGAGTCAGCTGGGATAGACTCCAGCCCCCCATGACCCTAGTGAGGATTAAGGTGTAGAGATGATGGATGGATGGGAAATCCGTACTAACAGCAGGGGGAGGGTGGCGTGGTGCAGCACTGCCACCTCACAGTTTGGGCTGAAGCCTTTACTGTGTGCAGTTTGAATATTGCCAGCGTGACTACTTCATGATCCTCCTACAGTCCAAATGCATGCATGGTAGGTTAGCTGGTGAAGGTGTGTGTGCATGGTTGTCTGTCTCCTTGTTTTATCCCTGTGACGGACTGGAGACCTGTCCAGTGTGCTTCATTTACATCTCAACACACTTTCTTGAATTATTGCATCAAAAAAATGATTAGACAAACATAAAACATACTTTATACCAAAGTTACACAACACTGAGCAATACTGAATATGAAATATGCAGGTCTTTGTCTCTTATTTGTCTGTTGCTCCTTAAAGTTCCTGCAGAGGAATAAATGAGCACAGCTACAGAACTCCTGCTGTTCTTGTGTTTCTGCAGCTTTCCTAACAATAAGCAGGATAATCATTTGTTGTAGATTGGTTTATATATATATTTTTGCTCCTTGTTAATCCTAAGTAGGAGGTTTAGGAGAAACAGGTCAGAATTCAGTCATCTCCAACTGAGATGTTTTTTTTCTGATCTATTGTGGGCAGCAAATATTTTCTCTGGTTAGAGCTAAAGATAAATACTGATCATTGTCAGGAACAACTGCAGCTGGAAATCAGAACTCTTTTTAGCCTTGGATCATATTGATTTAAAAAAAAAAATAGAATATCTTTTGTAGTTTTTGCATAGTTACTTTACCTACAAAACAAAATTAAAAATTAATACCTTAAATGATTTATTTGTTAATCTACCTGCTCGATGTTTCTTAAATCGCCCCAGGAGACAAATAAAGTTTTTTGAATTGAAAAAGTCGTCACAGCCATCTTGATGTCGTCCACGTCTTCTAAACGGGTCTCCTTGATGACCCCTTGAGCTTGGGGAAGAGGAAACAACGCCACGGAGCCAGGTGGGGTGAGTAGGGAGGTTGCTCCAGCACGGAGATGTTCTTCTCAGCCAGGAGCTGTGGGATGCTCAGGGCGCTGTGAGCAGGTCGTCATGGTGAAGCAGCCTCCACTGGTCCTGACACAACTCTGCCTCTTCTGGACGAAGCAAACGCTGCAGGATCTCTTTTATGATCATGTGAAGGGGAACGCTGGTAGTTTGTAGTTTGGGTTTGACAAATATCTTCTGTGACACCAGTCCTGGACCTTTTCCGACACACCTAGTATGGTCTTAGCCTGCGACGGCTCTGAGCTTAAGTTCAGTGGGTGGACTCAGAATCCACTGGAGCGACTCAGCAGTTGTCGGTTATGAAGTATTTTTTCATGCAAAGAAAATATTAGCTAACATTAGCCACCATCCCAACACGAATACAACTGTAGCAGCAAACCCCCGAGTAAATCGAACCGAACTTGTATGTTTTTATTGCTGATGAACTGAACTCGTCTCTGGAGGGTGTCTGGTCTGGGAAGTCATTAAGTCTCAGAGATAGGGTGAAGAACTGAGACATCTGGAAGGAGCTTGGAGTAGAGTTGCTGCTCCTTCGCATTGAAAATAACCAGCTGAGGTGGTTCAGGCATCTGGAAGTCAATCTGGGCACATCTGACTGGAAGGAGACCCCGTAGCAGACCCATTGGAGGGATTACAACTCACTTGGCCTGAGAGCACCTTGGGAAGTTCTGCTTAGGCTGCTGTCACCACGACCCAACAACAGATAAACGGAAGAGAATGGATGGACTGAACAAAAATGTTAGTTCATCCTCACAAGTATATTTATTTATTCTGTCTATTAACTGTATTTTTCCTGAGACAAATTTCCCACGCCGGGGACAATAAAGTTAATCTTGAAGTTGCACAGCCCTACCTTTATTGTAATATATCTGAGTTACATGGTGTAGTGTCACCGCTTGTGAGCCAGATTCATAAAGACAGCCGACACATGGTTCGACATCCCATAACCAAGCATCCAAACATCAACGATACTCTTGCAGAAGTTCAAAACGACAGGTTTTTGAACCATTGATACAGTTTGAACTCTTCATCCTACTGATCCCAGTTTTGTTCTGACTGCTGTGGAGGATCTGTTTTGACAGTCAGCGGTTGGTTGTTGCTGTACACGTCCTACTATCACTGACGCCCGGCTCCACAACATTTACTGTCTACACGGCGGCCGTGGACACATCCTCCACCCATCTCCTCCCCACAGAGACGTGCCGCTTTGGATTTCTATCAAGGCTGCTTTTAAATGGGAGCTGTTGTAATCACCGCCTGTAGGCCTACGGGCGTCTCTGGTTTAATCTTGGTTCAAAACTTCTCCGGCCTCAGGCTCTCTGATGTGTCAGTCCTGCTTGCATCACACGGGGGGAAACTTAACATGGAGGAATACCTTTAAACCGCTGAAATATGTGTAGGCGTCGCCCGAAAATGACAAATGTGTGCAGTTTTTGCCGGTTGAATGGGTGACTTCTACACACTGTGCTCCACTTTGGTCTTCACCTCCAACACAAGGGGAAGCAGGATGTGTGTCAGGGCTGAGTGTCGCCGCTGAGAAGAGCAACAGGGACAATCAGGAGTGTCGCGGTACAGTAGCAAAGTATCCCGGGCTTGTTTCTTCTCTCCTCCTCCCTCTCTCTCTGCTTCTGTCTAGCTTTCAACAGCTTTGATGCGTTTCCATGAGAACAGCAAGACAGAGCAGGTAGGTGTTGTTGCCCCTGGTGCAGGAACAACCAAACCGAGCAGAGAGAACGCCGTGCTGGAAGATTTTTGTTATCTGAGTCTCTCCAGCCCAAACACTGCGAGGCAATTCAGCACCAGGCTTCATCAGAGGGCGTGTGGCGTTGCAGACGTACAAATAGATAAAATGCGACACAGATCTACGCACATACACGCCCTCATGATGCCCGATATTTGCTCTGCAGTTTTATATCCCCTCTAAATTATTTTTAAAAGCCATGCATGTTGCACACAGACTTCACACTGCCTGTATTTTAAGCGAGCAACAGCACCCACAAGAGACTTTAAATCTCCTGGGAAGGTTTTCATCAGACAGCGCTAAAGATTCAGCCCGTTTGGTACATACAAGGTTACACAGAGACGCAGCGATCCCATTTGTGAGAGCCTGAGAGTCTCTCAGTGCCATTTAGAGCCTTCCTGGACACCATGACAAAGTGGAGTGGTGCAGCAACATTCATCTTCCAGCTGTGGCCAGGAGCCTCTGACACCCCAGCAGACAGAGGGAAATGAAAAGAGGGTGCAGCAGCCGACGGTGCCGTACTTTATCTGCAGAGAGACTTGGCTTATCCTCCAGCTGTGTGGGCACTGGCTTTGAATGCAAACAATATGGCTGCCGAATGTAGGGCAGGCAAGAAAAGAGGCTTCCGTGGTGAAGTTACGGCTGCAGCGGGAGGCTTTGCAAATGGACTTTCTGTGCAGAGGATTTAGAAGGAGAGGCCTCTTTACATTTGTGCCATTTTCACAACTGAACATGACGTTAAGTGTCAGACTTAAAGGATAAATCCACTTTATTCCAACTTAACTTTGGCATTCGTTCATTAGGGTCATTGTATAGGGGAAAGTGGGGTAAGATGAGGGTTAGCTGAGACACTCCTTGTTTCTAGAAAACCACATCGATCATGTGACCAAACAT
>NW_007579539.1:44247-62914 GCF_000690725.1 Stegastes partitus | reverse complement strand
TAGGTTGAATAGTCGCCCAGTTTTGTAGAAATGACAGAAAAATAGTTCATTTTGAACATGATTGTGTCATCCATGTACCTTATTGAAGGAAACTGTGTGAGGGTTCAGTCTTAGGACGGATCCAAAGATGCATCACAGGGTTTGGAAGTGAAGACAAGAGGATGCAGAGGAACCAAGGGACACCGGGAAGCTCGTGAGGGAAGCCGAGAGAAGGAGGGAAGTCCTGGGGAAGTTTCCTCGAGGGACCGGGAGACGAGATAACTGAGGCTGGGGTTCTGCTGCTGAAGCTGGTCTGGGGAGACGACGATCCGTCTGGGAGGTTCTGGTGAAGAACACAGATGAAAGCACGTTAGACAAAACAAGTTTCACAAAGCATGAAGTTCTCTACACGCTGCTGGCCTGTTACCGCTCTGAGGAGGATGATCCACTGGTGCTGGAGCACAGGTGGAGGCAGGCTTCATCCAGCGCTGATTAATGATGAGCTTCAGGTGTGGAGGAGAGTGAGTGAGACCCCCGCCTGGCCTGAAAACACAGTCACAGCCTCCAGCAACCACAAGCACATAGACTAAAACACTAAAACACTAAAACACTAAAACACAGATTTACACACAGCACAAACCTCAGATCACCACAAATTGGTCTTTAAAGTTGTACATTTTATCTTTAAATACAACTTTTAGGAGGTAATTTGGAATTAAATTGCATTGATACAGTATTATATTAAGTATAAAATATTCAGTTTTACTTCAAAACAATCGATGGCACAGTTTACCCCAACACATTTACCCCTTATCGGGGGCAAGTTGAGCCAAGAGAACCCTTTTTTTTCTTTTTTTGGAAAGCCATTTTTTAAAAACTGTTAATTTTAGATCCAAACTAATCATTCCCAGGGATGCCCAACATCCTGGGGTACATGTTTGATTTGTAGACGTTACTGTCAGGCCCCCATTGTACAGACACCTCAAGTAAAAACTGGCTCATGTTACCCCATACTATACTCCCCTATACCCAAGATACTGCAAAGATCTGGGAGCACAGTGATGACAAGGTTCAATGGGTTGGGAACACAGGCGGTCAATCAGACGCTTTTAAACAAGCAGATCATCTAAATCATACTATTCAAAGTTAAAAATGTGATGTCTGTAAGAAAACAATGAAATAAGGGATTACTAATTTAGTTTTTTGGCAAACCAAATTATTTGTCTGCTAATTCCAAGCTTCAGAAAATGTTCCGTTCTCAAGAGCCAAAGTTTAATAAACCAGAATTATCCCACAGGAGGCTTGTACTGGCACAAACGTCACTGAAATTCATATTTAATATCCCTCAGCCAAAGACGAGCCCATATTTCCTCCACAGCAGGAGTGGCCAGCAGGTAAACGTCCACTCCGTCAGACTTCATGTAACAAGTAGAATTTATCGGCTGTACTGAATCATTTCTCCAGTTAACGTGTGAATCACAAGGAACGCTTTTTGATGATCTTTCAGATTTTCTACAGCAATTTAAAAGCTATCCGTCTGCGTAAGAGCCGCTGGAATGATGGGCAGTAATTTAATCTATGCTCCTCAAATTGCACTTTGAGAGAGAAAGAAAGAGGACGAGGGAGAAGCAGAGAGCGAGGGAACGTCTCTTTGGTCGTCTTTTCCTGTTGATGTGATTTAAATCAAAGCTGCCAAACTTACAACTGTAGTTTGTTGTAGTCAGATATAATTACTGTCATACGACGAAGTGAGAGAACGTTCACTGTGCTCTTCACTCAGCATCTGTAAAACTTAAACTTTGTGTTCAGAACAGTTGAGGTACAAATCAGAGTAAGCGTCACCCAAAAGGGTCAGTTCACCCAAATTATAAAAACTGACTCAGTTTTCTCTGAGATACTAGCTGTAGTGCACTGTTAAAAATAACAAAAACAAAAGAAAACAGAAGGAATCTTAAGAACTTTTTACTTTATTTTTATTATACAGATTTTTTCCCAATATTTTTGGCATTTACATGTCTAATGTAAAATAAGATTTTTTTTTTTTTAAAAACGCAACTTCCAATAACCAGATTTTTTTTAAACAGAAAATTTGCAATATGTTTGATATAATAAGACTTTTAAAACACATTTCAAATTTATTGTGATTTCATAAAGATTTCCTCCACTTGATGGATTAAATTGTTTTATTTTTTAAAAAATATCCATAAAACATCACAAAAGCCAAAAATAAACATGCATGTAAAATTAAGGGCCAGAAAATGGATTTTAATCTTAAGGACTGATTGTGTTTTTATTTCTTTTTTCTGAAGTATTTCCAGTTTTTACAATTTTTACATTTGAACAGTTCATTTACAGAAACAGATAATTTCATCTTCACAAACCTTCAGAAAACCCATTTATCCATCATCTACTTGAGACAACAACTATCAAACTCAAGTTATCTCTGTTTTTGTCATTTCTACTGAGTCTAATCCACTCGGCTTTCATTTTATTGATATTATCTCAAGCAAACAACAAAAAAATACGTTTTCTGAAAATCTGCAAAACTGGAGTTATCTGTTTTTGCAAATGAACTCTTTATTTACTTGTTTGTTTGTTTGTGTTAACGTCGGCGCTCCAGGAAGGTCACAGGGGAAGTTTTCAGTGCACTCACTATATTTCTGCATTCCCTCCATGTGTCCACTTCATAAGCAGAGCTGTGACCCTTTTCACCGCACCTTTCTCACTCAGTACTTGATTAAAGTCAGTGGATGCAGATTGTGGTTGAACTTGTGTTTAAATGTGTGTAGCTGTGAACATGTTTACACTCCTTCTGTTACACATGTCAGTTCACTGCACACACACACACACACACACACACACACACACACACACACACACACACACATGACCTCTCCATGTTCTCTGTGTGTTACACTCATTACTAACTACTGTGTCACAGTCACAGTCGTAGCCATGAAGCACAGCCTCATCTACAGCCACATTCACAGCAAGAGCAATGGCCGGAGCTGCATTATGTCACCCCGTGGCGGTAGTCATACTCACAGCGAGAGCTTATCTTCATCAGCCGCTGCAGCTGTCGGTGTGAGAGCTTTCTGTCTCACTGCAATGTGCAACCATTTGGTCAGCGAGGATTATTAACTGCACCACCCTGGGACTTTCACACAAAGAATACACTCCTGAGATTTAAATGTCATTTAATGATTTAAATTTCTCTAAACAAGTGTCTATACATGCACAGACGGATCCTAGAGAGATGTGAACCAGCATCAAGTCAAAGCACAACGCATGTAAAGTGGTGAACATTTAAATGAAATGAATCTCTTTTTTTTTTTTTACACACATGCTGTAAATATTTCATGCACCTCCACTGTGTTGGAAGCATCCAGACACCTCATCAGCTGTCTGGAAACCACAAGCAAGACGAAATACAGCATCTTATGTAACCTGAGTATAGATATGTGAAGGTTATGTAATTAAAAAACATGATTTGTTTCTGCAGAAGTGCCCACTATTTTGTTTATTTTCCGCCGTGGAGCTAAGCTGTAGCGTGGCAGCCAGCCAGGCGCACAGCCACAGCAGGAAGTTTGTGTTTGCTTGTCAAGCAGTCGGAGGCAAAGTGACTCAACGGTCCTGAAACGGCAGTCGTGTCTCCGCTGCTTCCCCTCACGTCGTCTTGCTCTCAGCGGCGCGCATTAACATTTCATGGCGGAGCGGTCGATGCATCTACCCCCCCCAATATATAAATAAATAAATAAATAAATAAATGATCTAATTGGAATTTGCGGTGGAAGCTTTCGCCACCCTGACATTTACCGTTCACATTCACTCCACCTCCCTCAGGAGCCTCGTGCTCCATTGTTGCCGGAATCACAGCGCTGTCCTCTTAAATGTCGAGCGGCCGCCGCTTCCTTTACTTTGCATAGCGATTACAGTGACTCATCCTCTTACAGAAGAGCTAATCTTAGCATCCATTTAGCAAAGAAAGTGTTCCACCATTATGACAAGTGACCCCTATTTCTTTTCATGGAAACAACTGCTTCCTGCCTGAATCGGAGGATGGCCGGCAGGCACATAATTCAAATGCTGTCTGCAAAAGTGCTGCGGCTGCAGATTACAAAAGAGGCCTTGAACTGCATGAAATATTAAAGCATTAAGACCAGATGAGGAAGTAAGCTGCAGGTTCTCACCAGTGTCTGGATGAGAAGAACCGGTGACACTGCCAGAAACGTCTGGCCTTCCTCCCCCCGATGGAGGCAATAAATAAACACAGGGAGGCCGAGGGGAGGAGGATGCCACGCAGCACAAACGCAGGGACATAATATTATCACTTATTATAGTCTTAGAATAAACAATATGATACCACAGACAGTCATACTTGAATAAATATATTTTTCAAATGGAAGAAAATATGAAAAGCTAAAAAAAAATAAAGATATAAATGCAGAGAGAGAGACGAAGAAATGCAGTCAGAAGACAAAGTAAAGCAGACACAATGAAAGCAGGAACAAAGAGCAGCAATGAAAAGCTGAGAGCAAAAATTCAGATCAAGGGTAATCAAGCATGAGGGCAGTTGTGCAAAATTTACAGCCGTAATTTGGAATCCCACCGCCCTGGCATCTGGATGAAGAGGGAGGCACAACAGATTCTCATTTGCCAGAAACAGTTCATGCTCGGTGGGTGTTTCTGTCGCTGCTTCCCTCTCCTCCTCCTCCTCCTCCTCCTCCTCCTCTCTGCTCCCTCGGTCTCTGGAGTACTTCTCCGTCCTGCACAGTGCACAAATGAAACCTGAAACATCACATGACAGGCGGCATATCTCCACCATACCTGAGCAGCCAGCCTTGAAGACATCACCGTGAGGGATCATTTCGATTGTGGAGGGCGAAAAAGGAAAATGTGAATTGATGGACTCGGCAGACAGAGAGCAGGACACTTTTCTTTTAGGGCATGTTCAGCTTCCCCCCAAACCACTGTGGCACTTTAGATTTTCTTTAAAGTCACAATCTGTGACATCCATCCAACTTACAAACATTCTCCAGGGTATGTTTTTGAGGGGCCTAACATGTGGATGTGGGATTACAGATATGCATTGTTTGGGGCCCCCAGAGAGCTGTTTCCATGTGGCACAGACTCACCAGCAGCATCCCAGGAGGGAGAGAACGGCACAGACCTCAGCGGTAATTTATTCTTCGACTTAATTTCCCAGAAGAGTGTTGCAGAGCCCCGAAGAGATAAAGAGCATTTATTGTACATGCATGTATAAATATAATTGGCTAATAAACTCTTTTAGTCGATGACATTTGCCTGAACTAAATCAGAATTATCCATTCATTCACGTGCACATACTTGCACAGGTCTTAGTAAGACGGGAGGCATGAATTCCTCCATTGAGTTCTGCTTGTGGGTGGACGCTCCTTAGAAAGTAGACATTCCAAGAAAAATCCCACGGAGCAGCCTTCACATGCCCAAGGGTGAAGCTATGCTGGACAGAAAATACTCCATTTGCAGTCTTGTCTGACCTCATGGCGAGGCAGAGAGGGTTGAATGGCCTCACATTCAGGAAGAGGGAAAAGTCATGGAACAAAGAGATGGGATATATATATATATACAGTCATGGAAACAATGATCAGACCACCTTGTTTACTTCAATTTCCTGTTAATTTTAATGCCACTAAAGGTCCATTTGTTTGGACAAATATAATGATAACAACACAAACAGCTCATCAGAGTTTAGCTTCAGAGCTGATATCAGACATGTTCCAGGTTTTCTTGATAATAACCACTAAGCTCCTCCATCAGTAGCTATGGCATTGTGCTGCCAGAAACAGAGCTTCTAGACGTTCCATGTTTTCTTCTCTGTCTGTTTTAGTCACATGATGCACAGGAGTTAGTACTTGATGGCAGAACCATAGTTTCTGATGACTGCAGCCATGCGTCTTGGCTGCTCTCCACCAGCTTCTGACATGGTTCTGCTGTCACAGCAGCCCATTCCTGTTGCACACATTCTAACTCATGTGCTTTGTTTTAGGACTTGGTGCTTCTCCATTTAGTGTTTGATGGTTTTCCACAGGTCTTCAGCTGGATGTAGATCTGGTGACTGAGCAGGCCAAGGCATGGTTCCAGTGTTCTGGTTCTCCATCCAGGCTTTAACTGACCTCGCCGTGTGGCAAGGGCCATCGTCTGGTTGGAAAATCCAGTCACTGGAGGCAGGAAAGAGTTTTCCAGCTGATGGAAGAAGACTGTTTTCCAGAGCAGCCTGTACATGACCTGCTTCATTCACCCTTCACACAGTTGCATTTGCCCTGTTCCACCCAAACTGGAACCAGCCCAGATGGTCACTGATCCACCCCCATGTTCTACTGTAGGGGCCAGACAGTCTGGTCTGGAGGCTTCTCCAGGCTTCCTCCTCACCAGGAAGTTGGCTGGAGAGGGCATCAGCTGAACATTGGATTCATCCCTGAAGAGAACCTCAGCCCAACCATCAACAGTCCAATCCCTGTGATCCCAGCAGAGAGGAACCGGGCTTTCCTCTGCCTTTGGTTGATGAAGGCCTTCTTCCTGTGTGACTTCAGACCAGCTTCAACAAGTCGGTTTCCAACTGTCCTCACCCAACAAGTCACATTTCTCCACAGTGCCCACTCATTTTAAGGTCCTTGGAGGTCTGACTATGATTCCTGACACAGAACGGATGAGTGCTCGGTCATCTGGTGGGTAGAAAGACGTTTCCTGCTGCCACCAGCTAGCAATGTGGTAGCACCATGTTGGGCTGGTTGTTTCTTGGTGTTTCATTTTGTGCAGAAGAAGAGTCACGTGACACATCATTTTTATGTGAACACGCACAGAGTTTGAAGCACAAAGTCTGAGTTGACACAAAGAAAGCCGGCTGTGTCAAACAGCCCTCTGGTCACAACCCAATGAGGTCAGAACAACTCCATCAGGAGCAAAAAGCCGCAAATCAATCCAAGAATCTGGACGATTTCCAGTCTTCAACTGCAACTTAAAATCTATTTAAACTTAACATATGGTGATGAACTGCACAGTCCTTCCTGTACATTCAAGAGTTTCAAATGCAACATGCTAAGAAAACTGTTTTTGCATTTTAAATATTACTGTTTAGTTTGAATTGCCAATCACACTGCTGCAAACATCAGTCACTGTTCTTTTTTCAAGTTGCAAATTAAATTAAAGGAGATCTTCCAATGCTTTCACTTCTAATCTGTCTCAGCGCTTGATCACGGCCTGTTAGGTCAAAGATGTGTCTCTCTTGTTCCTCATGCACATCCACAGCATGGCAGTTTGTAAAGTACAACAATCCACACCTGGACAAAGTCTGCTGCCGATAACAGTTAAAAATAACTAAACCGGGGGCACATTTCAGACCCACATCAGTGATATTCATTTGAATTAATGGCTAAGTGCTGCATATTCACTTCACAGCTTTCAAACGCTGGTTACCCAGAAGAACAGCCTGCAGCTTAATTAGAAAGCTCTTGGCTCCGTTGTAAGGAAGGGGGCTGAAAAGGGAAGAAGGAGGTGGTGGTAGGCGCTGACTGAGCAACGCGTCTTAAAAACCATTTAGTAGACAGGAACCAGGAGGAAATCTAAAGTAGGAGAGTGGAAAGGTGAGCGAGTGGAAGATGGTGTGATTCTATCAGAATCCTAATGAGGGGAGAAGATGAGAAGATTTCTTCTAAAGCCTGAGTCTACAAGACTTAACTGGGTGGTTTCACTTATCAGCATACCTGAGATCAGTCGGCAGCTGAATTCAAATCCTAGAACTCTGCACTGTGTGATTTCTTATGCAGCCAGATCTGTCGGCATGTCGTCACACTTGGCTCACAGCTGTCTTAACGAGCTAAATATGTTGGCTGTTCAGAACCCGGCTGCGTTGGCCCGTGGATAACAAGCCCACCGATGGCACCAACGCCACCGTCGGCCCGACTGGACCTGCAGCAGCATCGAGTAAATGCCATAATGCTCCCATGATGTCTTCCTATGGAACGAGCGGGCCACCAGTGGCTCTCGCCTGTGGTTTTCGCTGTGTAATGAAATATGTCTCCCTTGATGTATGGCTGCAGGAGAAGCCCAAATCGAAAATTGAATCACACTAACTTAATTTGTGGTTGGGGCAATCAAATTACTTGTTTTGGCTGCAGTGCTGACGATGAATTCATCTTTGTGACAAAGCTGTCACGGCAGCGTAAAGGGGGCAGAGGAGACAGAGTGTATATGTGTGTGTGTGTGTGTGTGTGTGTGTGTGTGTGTGTGTGTGTACTGTACTGGGTAATGGTGAAAAGACGTCAGCGGTGCCGTCAGTGCTGCTGCGTGCAGTGTTGTGCCATTGTGGTGAACATGCTGTCATTCGTAGCAGTTTCACATTTCCAACAATACATATATTTTTTTTATTATTCGAACAGCTACAAATGTAAGCAGCTTACGAAGGCTCGGGTTGCCCTGTGGAGTAGTTAGAAGAAAAACTGTCAGGCAGTATCTACAGTGTGTGTGTTTGGTTCTGCTGCAGCTCAACAGCTTGACATCCAGACCTAGATCTTCGTATGGCTGAGGCTGAGCTGGGTCACTCATCAAAGGATAAGTTCATGCAAAAGGCAACAGAAAACCTGTTTCCTAACTCTCCACTTGTGGTCTCTTGCCCACAGACTGTACATAAAGATGGATGTAGTAAGTAATGACAATACCCACTGAATCGCGTTTGAGCCACAAAAAAAATGTCTCCGTGCTCGGAGCCAAGACCTTCCGAATATGGGACACTTGGAGGAGCAAGCCACTCCCTCCAGTGTGTAGATATCCCACCCCCAGGGGTATTTGGAAAACCTCTTAACATCCTCTTCCGTCCTGGTGGCCTCTGGGAAGAACTCATACTTGATTAACTCTTGGCTGATGTTGGCTATCATGTCCATCCAGCTGCGAATGCGAACTTCGTTGTGTATGTTTGGAGGGTTGTTGAATTCGTGCACTATAGCAATATGATACAGATAAGGCCCCCGGAAGAGCTGGTGCTCCAACGCCACTGAGTCGATCTGGTGCATTGGATGCATGTAGATGATGCGGTTCCTTTCAGGATGCATTCTCAGTATCTGGTCAAATGACACTAGACATCTGATGAGACTTCCCTTGAAGGCAAGGTGTACTGCACACTTTGGAGTAGACCTGTGATTGTTAATTAGTCTGACTGCATGAACATCCTCTCTGTTCCTTCCATACAGTTCTAACCGCTATTATATCTCATTAAATCTGTGTTTCCCTCGAGGGGGGGTTTGGTTCCTTCCCAAATCTGATTGTGAGACTTCCCAAAAGACACAGAGATCATTGACCAACTTAGAATCTCTGGAAAAAACTGTTCCAGCTGCAATCAGGAGGTAAAACAGGCCAAAGTGCCACTAATCAGAAACGCAGTCTAAAATAACACAACTGACACAGTCCAGCTCTGAGAAACAGAGAAGTGCTTCAGACTTGGCACAGGAGTTATTCATTAAATCAGAATTCCTGTGACAGCTCAGACACTGTGTAAAATCATCATGCATCAACCTGAATGGACAGTAGTTACTGTTTAGAGAAAATTAATGCTGTTGAGAAATTTGTCTCTGAACCAAAACCTCAGCTTTCTGGTGGTGATAAATTCAAAGAGACCTTCCTCTGCGCATCATAAATGTCTGCACAAAATCTCTTTGTGTAATCATCTAATAATCCAAAGTGTTGTGGCAACTCATCGTACTTAAATTGAAAATTGGTGCATTTTAAGTTGATGATCAGTTTTCAAGGAAAGCATATTCACCAATCCATCCCGGTCCTCGAGGGCCACAGTCCTGCATGTTTTAGATGTGTCCCTCTTCCAACACACCTGATTCAAATGATCAGGATGGTTATCAGGCTTCTGCAGAGCTTGATGATGAGCTGATCATTTGAATCAGGTGTGTTGGAAGAGGGAAACATCTAAAACATGCAGGATTGTGGCCCTCGAGGACCAGGATTGCCCACCCCTGTTGTTTGGGCTTCTCTGGAGAAAGCAGGGTCAGCCTCAGCGGTGGACTTGTCCTGGAAGTGAGGCTGATCGGAGGAGATGGGGGGGCCAGCGTTTGTGTGTCACTCCTTTATTCGTCCCTTCACTTCACACTTTGTGACGACCATCGCCTCGGGCCTACAATAGTTACACGCTGAATAGCTACCATAAAAAGCAGGAATAACCGAGTTTTTAGTCACAAAGGAGAACACGCCAAGCAGAATTAACAAGTTGCAGGATTTGTTCCCTGTTCAACCAATTTCTCCAATTGGGAATAAGTGTGTGATGGACCATTGCAAATAAAGCCTGTCCCTGCACACACACATATACTTCACATCCACTGATGTTTCACAATGTCTGATACAACACACATAGAGGACATTTAAATGGGTCTCACATTGGATGTAAGAGCATTTATCCTTATGTGCTTGTTTCCTAACTGTTGGCAGGTCAAACTCAACCCAGACGAAATATATCAACATTTCCAAAACATACAAGGTTGGTTATGATGGAGAAAGTGCTGGACGTGAGTTACAGTAATGGGGTCGAGGATTCTTGTGTTTAGCACAGAGGATTATACATGGAGGAGGATGGCAGCCTCTGCTGAAAGACAGACATTCATTGTGGTCTGTCTCCTTGTGGTCTAATTTACATGTTGTGTCCCATAAGCTGGCAAACTAGCAAGTAGCCTACAGTGAAGACCTGCTCCCATGAGAATGAAGTTCTTTGTGTTTCATGAAAACGTTTATCGATAATACTACTAGTGGTCAAAAGTGCAATCTTTATTACCTGTACTTGTTTGGTTTTTACATTGTACTTTAAAGGCCAGAAGATGTTTTATATTTTAGATCCTTTAATTACCTCCCTTTTGCTTTGATGGCAGCTTTGCATACTCTTGGCATTCTCTCCATCAGCTTCATGAGGTCGTCTCCTGCATGGTTTTCCATTAACAGGCGGTTCTTGTCAATATTGAATATGAGTAATTATTTGTCTTATTTATGTTGTTGAGACCATCAGTTGTGTTGTGCAGAGGTAGGGTTAGTTCCCAGTGGACAGCCATGTTTGACTACTGTTGTAGTCCACGGTACGGCCAGAACCACTCAGTCAGTAAACAGAAACAACAGTCCATCATTAAGACATGGAGGTCGGTCGATCCAGAAAGAACTTCAAGAACTTTGAATGTCTCCTCAAGTGCAGTCACAAAAACCATCAAACGCTACGATGAGATTGGTTCTCTCAACCGAGGAGGACCAAGAGTTTCCTCTGCTGCAGAGGATGAGTTCATCAGAGTCACCAGCCTCAGAAACAATAAATTAACAGAACCTCAGAGTAGAGCCCACACAGGTTCATCACAGAGTTCACGTAGCAGATGAATCTCAACATCAGCTGTTCAGAGGAGTCTGAGACTGAGGATGAACAAGAGAGAACTGTTTGGGCCAAGAAACACAAGGAATGGACATTAGACCAGTGGAAATCTGCACTGTGGTCTGATGGGTCCAAATCTGAGGTTTTTGGTTCCAACCGTTGTGTCTTTGTGAGACCAGAGAAGGTGAGCGATGGTTTGTGCATGTGTGGTTGCCATAGTAAAGCCTGGAGGAGGAGCTGTGATGGTGTGGGGGGCTCTGCTGGTGACACTGTTGGAGGTTTCTTCCAAATTCAAGGCACATTAACCAGCATGGCTACCACAGCATGCTGCAGCGCCGTGCCGTCCCATCTGGTTTACTGGGACCACCATTTGGTTTTGAACAGGACAATGAGCCCAAACACACCTCCAGGTATGTAAGGGCTGTCTGACCGAGAAGGAAAGTGATGGAGCGCTGCGTCAGATGACCTGGCCTCCACAATCAGCCGACCTGAACCCAGCTGAGATGGTTTGGGATGAGTTGGACCGCAGAGTGAAGGAAAAGCAGCCAACAAGTGCTCAGGACCTCTGGGAGGTCCTTCAAGACTGTTGGAAAACCATCCAGGAGCTGGTGTGCTTCAGCTGCAGCAAGGAGCAGAGGGGTGCGGGGGGAAAAAACAGGACCTGATGAAAAATATTTCAAAACCTCTGAAATGGGGAGTTTTTAGAGGTTAAATGAATAGTACATTTATGAACTGGACTGTTAATCAGTGAGCTTTATTATTCCTGCAGGGATTATCTCCTGTAGGTTCATGTAGGTATTAACAGTGACCACATTGTCATTTAATACACTGAAAATATCTATTTTTGTTGCTTAGTATAGGTGCTTTAAACAGGCTGAAATACACTAAATCTCTGGTATGACCCTTCACTGGGGTTCATTTGTCCAGTAACCAGATGCCACAGTGCTGCTCATAACCGTTCATCCAGTCCAGCCCATGTCTCGTTACAATCCTGGCATAACAAATCTGGCCCTTGGATGCCTTGATTTTAGGAACCACGCTGCTTTTGGCTTCTTAAGAGCAGGCGACAGCATCCTATAAATAGTCCTTGTTTATCCTCCTGTGTTTTGTTGGGTCTCTGTCCTGCTGTGACTCTCTGTGCCAGCTCAGTGTTTTTGCATTGCCAGTGTCACCTTCGATCACCTTAAGAAGAGAGGGAGCAGATAAGCTGTTGTTGCTGGAGAGAAAAAAGGTGGACGTGAAACAAATGCTTGAGATGTTCAAAGATAGGAAGACTAGAGGTAGAGAGATGAGGCTGCGACAGAGACAAAGATGAAAGAGGAGAAATTTGGTGGGGTGAGGGGAGGACTTTGGAGCTTTAGAAAGAGACAGCTCTTAAGAAAGTGAGGGGGATGGAGGGAGAGATTGAGATGGAAAAAAGCTCCGGGGAGAGGACAGAGATGGAGTTTTTAAAAAAGCAGAAAGAGAGAGAGAGACTAGGCAGACTGAATGCAAACAGCTGGTGAGAGAGAGGAGAGTAGAGATGAAGAGGAGGGAAAAAAGTGTGTCAAAGAAAGCAACTGCTCTTTTGAGAGCTCTCTTCATGCCCTGGCGGGGCACCACTCTGCTGTCAGGTCCACCTTCCCCAGACAAGGACTGCTTGTCACGTTAATGGCCTGGAAGGAAGACCATGTCACTTTATCACCTCGCCACGACGCCAACATGGCCGTGGCTTTTGTCTCCTCAGCTCCCTCGCTGCTCCACAACTCCCTGGAAGTGACTAATTGATCCTGAGAGACGGGCTTTTTTTTGTGTGTCTTGGGGGCTGATGAACAATGTGAGAAAAAGCAGCTGATAAAGGAGGAGAGAAAAAAAAAAAAAGAAGAGAGAGAAAGCAGGATGTGCAGCCGGCTCATGATAATGTAGCCCACTGTCTGCTGCAGTGCTATCTCATTTCCCCACACAAAAGTAACATCGCCACTTTGTAAATGAAAGTCAGTCAGGCGAAAGATGCCCCTCACGCTCTGGCAGCCCCTTCTTGAGATAATGGGCGCATGCACATTATTTCTGTAGACACAAGATCGACTCAAAAAAAAGCAGTGTGTGGGTAGTAAATGAAATTCATTCGAGTGTGTGTGTGTGTGTGTGTGTGTGTGTGTCTCCTTTATCCAACCCTTCTAGCATTCCTAAGTATTCTCACATGAAGGTAGAGAACAAATGGTGGGCTTATATCCTGTAACATAAATCCAATTGCTTCACAGTATGACTCCATATCTCTGCTCATCTCTGCCTTTCCTCTCTGAAGCTACAGGAGGGTTGTTGTTTACTCATCTGCCTGTTGATGCTAACGGCCCCAGGATGCAGGTGAGTAGGGTAAAAAGAAATGGTTGAACAAACACTCCAAAAAACAGAAAGAAATGGGATGATCAGGAGGAGGTTTGGGCCATGCAGCGCCTGTGGAAATAAGCCAAGAGAACAGAAGGGTGGAAAGCTATCTAAAGGAGGCGAGAACCCCCCCTCCTCCTCCTCCCTCAATAGCTCTGGCCTTGTCAGATATGGTTATGCTTATTGGAGACACAGGCGAGGGGGGTCACTGCACCAGCATGCCTCAGAACATCACTGTGCCTGGGCTATGATAAGAATAGTGCACTGAATCATAGCTTACAGTGCAGTTATGTGTATGGATGATGCATGGTGAGTGAATTGAAGATAAGGCCAGGGAGCTGGATGGGCTGGACACAGCTACACTCCTTTACGATGCAGCACGTGCGTGTGCATGCACATCCATTCAACCCGTGAATCACAGTTTTTAAGGATGGAGGATCCTTGGAAGGCTGAATTACACAGAAGGAGCAGTTGAAGTTTTCTGCGTTTGCTTCTTCTCCTCCTTTCTCCAGTTAGAGATGATGTCTTCTGGAAGACAGTCGACAATTATTCCTTGTTAAATGTGACTGGATGTGACTGAGGGATCAAAAAGATGCTAAAACTAAAGTCACCGTTAAGTCTACAGGGAATCCAAAAACAGGGAAAATGCTGATTAAAGATTCCCTGAACCTAAAGTGACATCTTTGTTTTGTTTTTGCAACCATGAGTCCAAAGACCAAAAATATGAAATTTACAGAGAAGCAAAACAGAGCAAATACACGACAAGCAGCAAACACACATGTATGAGAAACATGAACAAGCACATGTTTAGTCATTTCTGGTAAATGCTCTGCCCGTGTATAGTGCTTTTATCCTAAACGCTTTACAATGTGTTTCTCAGTCACCCATTCACACACATTCATACACCAGTGGTGACAGAGCTGCCATTGGGAGCAACTTTGGGTTCAGTGTTTTGCCCAAGGACACTTTTAGACTGTGGAGGGTTGGAGGATTGAACCACCAACCTTGCGATTGGAGGACAACCAGCTCTACCACCTGAGCCACAGCCGCCCATTTCTGCCACACAAAAATTTTTAAAGCATAATTTTAAAGAATACCCTAAAAATATCCAGAGTGTACCTAAAAAAGTAGTATTCATGTCAAAAAACTGAGGAAGATCTGCATCAGAAATGTTATTTTCATACTCTATAAGCTTAATCATAAAGCATACACTGCAAATAATCTGGGACGTGCCAAGATTTAAAATCTTATTTTTAGACACGATGGATAATTTGGCTTGTTTTAAAAGTTATTTTTAGTCCTCGATTTTACAGAACAATCTTAAATTGAGCATTAAAAATCTTATTTAAAGATTTCTCACCAAGTTAAATGTACTTGCTGCATAGACAGATCATTTCATTAGTTTTAAGCCATTTTCTTCTCAGATTTCGTGTTTATATCTTATATTTGGGCTGCCCTTTTTTACAGTGTAGTACTGTATTGAGGAATGAATGGATGCAAAAGGCGCCAAACCAAATGTTTGTTAGTGTCTCTATATTTTTTAGCTTCCTCATCCCTCTTTCACACAGATTGTAACCACAGCACTGTTTTTAAGGGTTTACACAGCGCTAGGTAAGTCACTGCCTCTTTAGCTACTCACCAAGGAGCAAACTGGGGTTTCAATAGGGACTATTTTTAGCTGTGGATGGATACATATTTGTTGTGCTGGTATTTACAGACGCAGAATGGTGCGTGTAGGTGTGGGACAACGCCTATGCTGTTGTTTATAAAGGAATGTATTATTTTTTAATATTTATTGGAGCACCTTTGAGCATAAGAGCAGAATCAGAATAATAGTTTGGTTTTGAGGTTTTTCAAGTGATTTTCCAAACCGGTATGATCCAGCTGCACAATACCGTGGACAGGGAGCGCCGTGGTGGACTGCAGCCTTTATTAAGGTTGTTAATTACATCAGTGCTTTTCCAGCTTTAACGTAAAGATGTCTACAGTGAAAAAGGTTTATTCATTGGCTTCGATCTTGGGTATTGAATGTTTCGGTTCTTATTCCAGGCTGACCAGTAAGTCCCGAGAATTACTGATGAGGAGACGCTGCAGAAACTCTTCGGATGACTGAATATTTAAGAAAGACGAGCAAAGATCAGATCAGCAGCTATGAAGCCACTTGAAAACATTAGCTTTCCCTCCATTTTCTCACATCCCATCTCATCCCATTCCTACCAGCTCCTCTCATCCCATCAACACGCCGCCCTCGCTCCCTTTTTCACACCCTAATCGTTGAGACTTACAGAAAAATCAATTTCCACTACCGAGTGGAGAGGCCCAATGTTTCACCGCCGTGTCTGATTGATGACGCGCAGACGCCATCTCACACCCCGCTGCTTTTTATAGCACCTCGGAGTTGGTCGCCATTCAGCGCATTTTTATGGCAAATAATAACAGGAGATGTAATAGCTATTCCCCGTGGTGAGTAAATCTGAGCAGGGAGACAAGAGGATGGCCCACCCGGACAGCTGGAGGACGGTCCCACGTCAACAAGTTACTTAGGCTGAATGATTGGCTGCACCGTGGTGAAGGGTTCTGGGCAATTCGACACTCATGCAGGCTGTTTCTGGGATCACTGGCATCCAATCTGAGCTTTCAGTTCTCCAAGTGACAACAACGTCCACCGCTTTTATCCTGCAGAGTGGCCAGCTGCTAATATAAACTCAGGGTCCACTTTATCAGGAGAAGCCTCCTTGCACACATTTACTGAGACCTAATACATCCTGGAGGGCATGCAGATACTTTAAAGAAGCTTAGCTGCTATTTCCCTACACATGGTGAGGACACGTGACTGAAGTGTGTTCACGTGGGCTGAGAGAGAGTCACCCCGCTCCGGAGATTTTCTCAGAACATGGAGGGAAAACAAAAGCACACCGGCAGCCCTGGAGGAGAACACCTCGTCTGTGAGACAGGTCAGAGGATTGTACAAGCCAACAGGAAGGCCAAATTACAGATCAGTGCAACGGCGGGTTGCAAAGGGGCATCTGTAACCAACTAAAGAGAACAAGAAGATGAACATCTAGTGGAGTCATGATGAACAGAGTGCTGACCAGTAAGAAAAACCACTCGGATCAATAGATTCTCTTGTTAAGCTTGAGCAAATTTATACTGAGTTTTACTTCTGATGTGAATTTGTACCATTGATTTGTTGTAAACTGTGCTGAAAGTGCTGACTTACACTCGCTCCAGAATGATTTAACCTGTGTTTTATTATCCAGTCTCCCTCCTGAATGGAAAGCAATATCAGTAGACGGCCGCAGTGGAACCACAATGTCCAGGTTCTGATCCAGGCGTCGTTCAAAAACACGCCGAGGACACTTCCATCCAACGGTTTTCAATTTGCTCACAAAAACTTGTAGGAAAACGGAAAGTTCGTTAAACAAAGGGATTTAAATGCCCATCATGATGCCAAATATGAGCAGACAAATACATCAGATGGAGGTTTTAACTTCAGTGGATCGTTGGTGCCGCAGAACGTCTCAGTTTGGTCACATCCTAATATCTGTAAAACACTAATGATGAAAAAATTGGCATTCATGTGTAATTTTTGCTGCCAGTGTTCTGGAAATTCTGTTTAAATTTGCACTAAATATGAGTGAAAACTTGTCCATTAGCGGTGTTAGAAATAGTTGTGTTGGTCGCTACAGCTCAAGTGGTTGAGCTGGTGACCCGTGTACTGGGGCTATCGTCTCTGTCGCAGTGGTCGTGGGTTCGAATCCAGCCCATGGCTATTTGCTGGAGATCCCTCCCCAATTCTTCTCCCCACTTTCCTGTCTCTATCTCTACTGTCCTGTCAAAAAAAAGGCCAGATATAGTCGTGCTTTGCTCTGTAGTGTGTGGTTTAGGCTGCTGGCATGTCTGTAAAAAGAGCAGGCCAGACCAGGATATGTAGCTGCTCTGGTAGATTACGGGCTGTGACCTCTTCCGGGCTCATAAGTTAATTGTTTAGCCTTGGTAAAAATGATGAGCGTCTAGCGTGACAGCAAATAAAAACGTCCTGTCAAAGAATATTGAAAGTAATCCTGCAGTGGCAGCGAGCGAGTCACCTAAACCTCAGCAGCTCCTGGTGCTCACCTGTGGTAGAGAGAGCCTCGTCCTCAGACAAACCACTCTGGTTAAATAAAGACGTTTAATAACTGAAAGAAAAAAGTGAGGCTTTCCTTGGATAGCAGCATGTGTGCTGCAGGAAGCTGGTGTCAGAGATACAAGCTGGTATGCAGAGTGTAATGATGAGGGCTGGGGTTTCTTGGCACACAGAAAAACCATTAATAGCATCATTGGAATGCCACAGAGTGTCTGAACCTTGCTGCTGATCAGGTGCAACCATCGTCTGTCCAACAGGCGGATTTTCCTAAAATGAGTGTTTCCAGCATGATAAAAAAAAAAAAGAACAAGAGAGTCAGGAAGCTTTTCTAATCTCAGGGTGACTGTGAGGGAGAGACAGGGACTTCCCTCGACTCCAGTCAACAGAAGAATCTTCTAAAATCAACCTTTTAAACTAAAAAGGAAGGACTCAACCACATCTAAGATATTATGGCTTGAAAAATGTACAAGGTCTTACAAGGTCTGTTGGGCCTCTGCTGTTCTTTGTACTTGAATGTTAAGAAAAATAAGATCGGAGGCTTCTCCACCTCATCCCACAGACACTCTGTTGGATTAGCATCTGTGATATTTAGAGGCTTTTTGTCATGTTTCTCAAACCATTTCTGAACGATGTTTGGAGTGTGTAGGGAGCATCATGGAGCTGAAAGAGGGCCCTCACATCAGGAAGCAATAGTGCCATGTAGGGGTGGATGTGGTCTGCAGCAGCATGAACACAGGACCTAAGGTTTCCCTGCAGAGCATCACACTGCCTCCACCTGTCTTCTTCCTGTAGCGTATCCTGCTGCCATCTCTTCC
>NW_007579539.1:42329-43491 GCF_000690725.1 Stegastes partitus | reverse complement strand
GATGCTCTGTGTGTTGGGACTCCTTTCAATCAGAGCAGCATGAAGGTTTTTCAGCAAATTTGTGATGCAGTAACTCTTCTGCAGGATGGAAGCACCACAGGCCAGTCTTCGCTCTCCGTGTGCATCGACGTAGCATCGGGCGCCGATGACCCCGTTGCTGTTTCATCGGTTGGTTTTGCTTGGACCACTTTTGGTAGGTACTCTCCACTGCATGCCAGGAAATCCCTACAAGACCTGTTACTGGGAGACGTTATGATCCAGTCCTGCCTCTTCCAGAAGTGACTTGCTGCCTCAGATATCCCCGTCTGATCCGCTGGAGTCTGATTAAGAACATTATAGTTAATGTCAACAGCAAGCCGTTAATGTGCTCTCACAGTATGCATGGATGCGGTTTCTGCTGTCACAGAGCTTTCTGATCTAATCTAAGCATCAGCCGCTGAGTTTTACTTTGTACACCGTCTGTGAAAATGTGTTTGAAAAGTGTCAGTTGAGGCATCTGTCCTCTATCTCTCTCTGCGATCCAATAAAGCTGAAATGCAATAGAAATGTCAAATTGAATAGCGTCACTCACTGCAACCGGCGCCGCAACAACCGCCGCGGTAAGTACTGAGACAAACAATCTTTATTTATCCGGGGAAGGATTTTGCTGAGCGTGCAGCCTCTGTTGAACGCATTCATACCGCTCCGTACGCCCACACCTGGGAGCTGCCACACACTGCTGCAGACGCCCCGTGAACTCTCCCGAGCTGCTCGGCTGAAGCAAATACGATGTAAAGGTCACTGTTGGTCAGACAGTCCAATAACTGCATTGAGTTTGGAATAATATTATCGGCCTCACAGCGCTGTTCTTGGGCCGCTGAACAACACGGTCTCCTGTTTGTGCCTTTGTCCTACACTGTGTTACTACATCGGTGAACACACGGATGACTCAACTGTCAGGCTCACAGCTACTGGAGACCTTTACCTGACTGTGACCTGCCCCACGTCACTGAAGGTACGCGCATCCTGCTGGGAGGAAATACTGGTCCGCCGCCAAACAATGCAGAGGGACCTTCTAGAACAAGTAGATGTAGCTTCAAGAACAAATAAATTTGCTTTTATTTTGACTTGTTGTTGGATCACAGCAATGAAACAGTAAAATATCATCATAACTGAGAGGAAT
>NW_007579539.1:38361-41549 GCF_000690725.1 Stegastes partitus | reverse complement strand
AATTGGTGATTGTAAATTGTCCGTAGGTGTGAATGTGAGTGTGCTTGGTTGTCTGTCTCTAAGTGTAGCCCTGTGATAGACTGGTTACCTGTCCAGGGGGTCGGGCTGACGGATGATTGATTGATTGACTGATTGATTGATTGATTGATTGATTGATTGATTGATTGATTGATTGATTGATTGATTGATTGAGTTACTTGGTATCTTTTTCCCACTGCTTGTGTTCAGATTTCATGGTGATGTCGACAATGTTGTCAAAACTGGTATGAATTATGTCAAAATATGAGAAAATGAGACACATTTTTGCCAGAAGCTCATTTTATGGGAAGTTTTTAGGGAATCTGATTCTGTTCATACGTGAACTTGTGGCCCTTCGTTGCTGCCGTCTGAACAAAGTCAAACATATTTTCAAGTCCCATCTAAGTTTAAAGTTACGATGTTACAGTAGCGATGCTGTTGTTTCCTGTAACTTTAACACAAGCGGTTTTCTGTCTTTTACTCACAGTTAAAACTGCAAACCATGCTTCTCCTTCATTACTGCTCCCTGGAAAGTTGTCAAAGCCAGCAGATTATATCCAGAATAAAGTTTATCCAGAGCTCTGCAGCCGCTGCCCTGATAGGAGTTAAGTGGAGAAGACAGTCTAATACTCCGTTTTAGCTTCACTTCATTGACTATGAGGGCAATTTAGGATTGATTGTAAAATTTTATTGATCAGCACTGGCTGCACTTTTCTCCTTGGAGTAGCCCAATAACATCATGTTGGTCCACTGTTGCTGCAGTAAAACAGCTATTTAAGCCGTGTTGAATGTGAACATGGAGACATTTTGCAGCTGCCTCATTATGCCCCCTCACTCACATGGTTCTGTAACCTCTGTCGCTATTTTGGTCATCATTCTCACAAATGAATGCCCTAGCCAGGCTAATGCTCATTATTGTCTCCTTTTACCTCAGCCTCACACTCATGAATGAAAAGTCAATGTCCTGAAAATTCATAAGGCCTGAGCCGGGTCATTATGCTGAGGGTCACCCAAGTAACAGCCTCCTATAGCCCATTATTGCCGTACAGTCCAGAAATGCTGCAATTACCCGGCACGTATGCTATTGGAATTGGCTGGCTGTGCCTCAGATGCAGCCAGCAGACAAACAGCGGTGGAGCTGAAGTCTGTCAGGTGCCGGCCAGTGAGCATCACTAATGAGTGGGTGAGATGAAACATGGCACAGTGACTTCAGTGCCTCTAAGGCTCTGTAAAGTGGCACCACAGGGAGAAGCTGTACAGCATGGTCAGCTGTCACTGTCTGAGCGATGCACCAGGCTTAACTGGTCAGCCATTGATGACATTGTTTGTGGCCATGTGGATGTGTTACCCATCTGCTACCAAAAGCTCATCTGTGAAACAACAAATGCAACATCTGCAAGACTTTAACTTATGGATTCTTCTCTTCATTCTAAATTGTTCGTAGGTGTGAATGTGAGTGTAGTGAGGATTAAGGTGTAGAGATAATGGACGGATGGACAGATGGAGGGACGGATGGACGGACGGACGGATGGATGGATGGATGGATGGACGGAGCGACGGATGGATGGAGGACGGATGGATGGATGGACGGATGATGGCTGGACAGATGGATGGAGGATGGATGGATAGATGGATAGATGGATGGATGGATGGATGGATGGATAGATGGAATGATGGACGGATGGATGGATGGATGGATGGATGGATGGATGGATGGATTCTTCTCTTCATCCTCATTAAATCAGGTGGCCCTCTGAATGAATCAAACACATTTGGGTTTTTAAACTGTCCATGCTAGGGATCCTGATCATCAATAATGACTGTTGATTATCACTGAAAGCTGTCGGTATGGTCCAGTTAGCTGGTTGGTTAACAGCACCATGCTACAGCACCTACTGGTCATTTAAAAGTTATTGAAAAAACATCTTAAATCTTCTAAAATTATGGACTTAAAGTTGTGCTAATTAATATTTTATATGAACAGTGAATAATGTGTAATATAAAATGGGTTTCAAACCACAGACAGAGAAAACTGGAGCCACTGGTTTCTGCTTTTAAGCCTCTTTTAGCTCATTGTTTTGGTTTTACAGGATGTAAGTAGATTGATTTCCATTTCTGTCACATCAGTATTTCCAGCCACAAAAATTTAAAAAAAAAAAAAACTCCCTATAAGCTACGATAGAGACAGACGTGAGGGTTCAGTCAGAGGGGGGATCCAAAGATGCAACCCAATGGGAGTGAAGACAAGAGGGATTTATTTTACAATAACAGGGAACCAAGGGAAACCGGGAAGCTTGTGAGGGAAGCTGAATGAGTGAGGGAGATCCTGGGGAAGTTTCCTGGGGGAGCCGGGAGACGAGACGACTGAGGCTGTGGTTCTGCTGCCAAAGCTGAGCTGGGGAGGCGACGATCCATCGGGGAGGTTCTGGCAAAAACAAAACACACATTAGACGAAGCAAGTATCTCAAAGCATGAAGTTCTCAATTCACTGCTGGCCTGTTACCGCTCTGAGGAGGACAATCCACCGGCGCTGGAGCACAGGTGGAGGCAGGCTTCATCCAGCGCTGATCGTAGATGAGCATCAGGTGTGGAAGAGAGTGAGTGAGCTCCCCAGTTTACCTGAGTTGGTGTGTGTCCCATTACTGATGAGAAGGAAACACCAAACTAACAGTCCAATAGTGGCCTCCGGCTTAAACCATGATCCCAGCTGATAGAGGCAGAATTTCAGACTCTGTTTCATATTTAGGCCTTTTTTAAAAAACTGACTGTTCACATCCTTCCCATGGATGGTGGAGCACATCACATTTCCTCAGACACCTACAGGTCAGGAACTTTATCAAAAATAACTTTTCTTTGTTCCGAGCTGTGCCACACACTGACCGGATCGATGAATGTCTTGATTGCAACCCATTTGCCAGAGGGCTAGTTCCTAGATTACATTATTTGATCCAAACAGCGACTGCACTCTCCCTCAGTGGCAGGAAGAGTTTAGAGGAGACATCCCAGACATAAACGGGCAGTGCTCCATTGAGATGACTTATTTCTCCTCCGTATGTCTGCTGCAGTGATGTACTACAGCTTAAGATCTGACACAGACGCCATTTCTCCACTTTAAGATCAAATGTGTCAGGGTACAAATCTACAATACCTGAAGTGTTATTGTCCTAAAC
>NW_007579539.1:22695-38034 GCF_000690725.1 Stegastes partitus | reverse complement strand
ACTGCCCATATCATCGTCATATAAACTGTATTTCTACTGTTATGTGGTCACCTAACACAGTAATTAATCTTATTTAATTCTATCTCAGCTTGAAACGAAATGAAAATACTTTATTTATCCCAGAAGGGAAATTCAATCTTTGTGATTTTGCACAGTTCAGAAAGCATACAATAGCATAAATGAAAGCATAAAACATCTAACACATTGCTGGCATGGTTTGCTCCCACTGTTCCTCTCAGGGTAAAGAGTCACTGCAAATGAATACAAAGCTGTTCTGATCACCTTTATCTTGTGATGAAGCATCTCTATCCTGATGTGGTGGTCGCTTCCAGGACGCCTTCATCCGTAGGACACAATGGGTCACTGGATGGAGTAAAATGATGTGAATGTAATGGCCTTCACCGTCACCAGAGCTCAACCCAGCTGCACACATCTGGGAGATTTTTGTCTGATGTGTTAGACAAAGCTCTCCAGCACCACCATCAAAACACCAATGAAGGACATTTCTCTCTGTAGAACAGTCGCCCTACATGGTGTACATCTTTATAAGTGCCCACTAGAATCATCTAACTGACAAACAAATTCCGTAGCTCCTGTGTGAACATTTCCATTTGGAAAATAGTCCTTAATACTTATTTTTCTGCACAAAGTATGAACATAGCCTATATGTCTGACTTGTCCTGTTGTCGTGGGAATGGTACCAACATGTAAACATTAATGCCATGCTCTCTGGACAGTCTTTGTTAATGTCATTATCAACACATTTCTGTGCCAGTAAACGATGTGCCAGTCTTCACTCATGTCAGAATTACCGACTACGAAAAAATGTGAGAAACTTCAGATGTGACCTCCGCTGATATTAACTTTTGCCTCTGCACTGCTGTCTGGTGCTTCCAGTGAAGGTCGCGTGTGCATGGCTGTGTTGTGTTGCATTTGGATGCTGAGTGTTTGGGTGTTCCAACCAGCCAGCCCCCCCAGAGGTCACTTTGAAATGGAATAGATTTTTCTAGACCCCAGCCAAGGCTGTAGGGAAGGTCACTTCATTAATCACAGCTAAATGCCACTGTCTGACCGTCTCCCTTCTTAACCAAGTAACACCCACAGATAACATCATTGATTGATACTAATAATTAATTCTCCTTCGCTACAGAACGACACGGAGCATCATTCAGTGGGGAACCTTTAATTACTACGTAAAGACTCATTAGGTTAATGCCATCGTGTGCTCTGGTGGCACGGGGGGCAAATAGATGTCTTCCTCTAGCCGTGGCCTTTCGTGAAACAAGATGCCTTCCCCTCCTCTCTCCTCCTTTCACTTCCTATGTCGGTCTGTCTGTGTGCCAGCCTACTTTGTCTGCTGATTCAGTGTTGGGAAATGTCAAGTCACATTTTGCCTGACAAGATTTCGGCAGATGGGATGAAGCACATCGTGGGGCAGAGAACAGACACGCAAGCTCTGACTGTGTGTCTGCAAAACTGCATGAATGTCGATGCGTGACTTCCTATCCGAGGTGATGTGTTTGCATGTGTTTGTGTTGGTCTGGGCCTCATGGAAGCCACCAGTCATGCCAGTGCATCTGCTTAATAAGCAAAAATAGAGGACATGCCAAGTTATTTTATTATCTGCCCATCTATGCTGTGTGAAAGATGCTGATGCATCGTAGCACCCAGAGGCTTTTACTGTGAAAATAATACCCTGTGACATGTTCACGTAAATACATGTACCATCTACTGCTATATCATCGCATCTCTTTGTTTCTGGTGCCAATTATTAAAGCAGAGTAATGATGGACTTTATGAAAGCTGATGTGTTTGCTGTCCTGAACAGTCAATGTCTAGACCAGGGATCTCCAGCTCTGGTCCTCGTGAGCTACTGTCCTGCACATCAATGGATCTCCAACAGCTTGTTGTCAAGTTCTACACAAGTCTGTTAATGATCCGTTAATGTGGTGTGTTGGAAACGTCTAGAATCTGCAGGACAGTAGCTTACGAGGACCGGAGCTGGAGATCTCTGGTCTAGAATATGTTGCTTGGGAATAATCCTTCCTCTCACTGGAGCTGTTTCAGGCTGCTAGAAGCAAGCATGAGCAGCTACAGTCACTGAACTGCAGCTTGAGCAGAAACTCAAACATCACATAAATAGAATTCAAAGAAGAAACGGCTTTTTAAATGTAATGTATAACTCAGGCTTTATAGAATTAAAAGCCCACTGATGACAATGATTTATTTTGTTCACTAAACTGTTGATGCACAAACACGCAGCCTAAACCTGAACAGAGCTGCACTGCTCACTGATTTGACTGAAGGGCCTAAAATGCACCATTCAGAGGCACCGTTCAGCACCGCCTGGCCCACTGCTAGGCGTTAGCTCCATCTTGTGGGCATCAGTTGGAAAACCGAAGAAAATCCTGAGCTGCAGCCGAGCAGAGACTTTTCTTTTTTTGTTCATACATCCAGACTGAGCCTGCGCTGGACTGGGAGATCTGTGTATCAGGATCAGTGGTGGATGATGTCTTCAATTTGTTCTATCCATCATTTTAAAACAGGATTCAAGCTTTAAAAAAAAGATGCGATTCTGTGCTTTTTAAATTTTGGATCATTTCACTGTCTTAGAGAAGCATAACTAACCATAAATCCAAAGAGATTGAGATGATTATGGCTTTTGTTTGTTGCCTGTAAGCTATTTATTTCAGTCACTGAGCGCAATTTTAAATATGTATAGCATATAATCGTTTTATTTAATCCGTTTCTCTCTATGTGACTGACAAATGGAGGATCATTCCAATCTTACAAATACATGTTTTGTGTCTGCGTTATAATTTTACACAAGTTCATTTAATTAATTCAGTAGAACTTAATCAAAACCCTCCGTGTGATGTCTCAAAGATCATGAAAATATCCCTGACATTTGGCACATGACTGACATTTACCCAGACAGAGCGACAGCGGCCCTCTCTGAGCAGCTGATAGGAACTATTTTTGGAGATGACCCCGAAAGATTGACAAAATGCAAATAAACTGAGAAGAACAAATGGATTTATGATCAATATTGGCAACAGCAGACCAGACAGCAGATGTCTGTCAAATTGGATTTTTCAAATTTGGATTTATTAGCCAGCAGGCGGTTTGTAAAGTAATTACATAAAACAATGCAAAGTATGCAGACTTACTTATAACGAGCCTTTGTGGTGGAGTGGATCTAATAAATGAAATGCACATCTTCTAACTCCCTGGGAGGGCAGAAGGACGATGTGGTAGTCAAAATATGTTTTAGGTTATTACAAGTTTTTAGTCTTTGGTGAAGGTGACAGAAACCTTTGGCTCATTTGGTTCATTGTGCAGTCAGGTTATTTAAACTAAGTCTGTGCGCTAAAATGTCCTTTAAAGATCACTGGGCAAAGGAATTAGTAGATTATTCTTTTAAATTTTACTTTATAAGAGAAAGGCCATTGTGGACCACATGCATGAGAGTTATATCATGACACTGGGTTTTTATATGTNGACGTTATAGCAGATCTGGCTGGTTTACAAATGACAGATTCAGGGCAGAGCACAGATCAGGTTATCAGATCTTTGGTACGTGTTCGTCTGGTTAGAAAGCGCTCTGATCGTTTACCACCGATGTTTGTTTTTCATTTTCAGTCATTTTTTCTTTTCAACCAGTTTCATGGATAATACTAAATCACAGCTGATCGAAAAGTTCTGAGACTTTTTTTCCTTTTTATTTTCTTTTTTTGACCTTTATTTTAGCAGGTAGAAATGTTTGAGAACCAGTTCATGATCTGGCCAAGAGGCACCGGCAGGAACAAACACACATGTCAATGACAGACACATAAACATGACATAGAACAAAGTAAACAAGTAAGAAGCATGGAGGCATGTGAGTGAAGAAAGATGTGCATGAGGTGTAAGAAAGTGTGTGTGTATAAGGATGTAAGTAAAGTCCGGCATAATGCTTGATGGCGAGTTGAGAGTGTTTTGTAAGTTGTTCCAGTCGTTAGTTGCTGCAAAGCAAAAGGAGTTACGGCCAAAAATAGTGGAAGTATTGGGGATGATGAGCTTGATGTATTCACTAGTATGATCAGAATTATGGGCGACGTGATGAAGAGAGGACAGGTGGGGAGGTGTCTGGGCCAGAACTGACTTCTAAACGAAGTGAAACCGGTGAAGTGAAGGGAAGGCCACCTTACCGGTTCATAGAGGTCTCACTGGTGAGTGTGGAAGGTGCACTAGTGGCAAAGCGGAGGGCTGAGTGATAACGAGCGTCCAGTGTTGGAGCACGGTGGCCATGATGTCGCCATGAAAAAGCAAAACCTTGTCCTTTCAGCTTGAAGGTCTTTTCTAGGAACAGGAAGACGCTGTGAGGAACCAAAGTAAGGTAGATGTGTTGTTGTGGTTAAAACATCCCTGTGTGTGGACAACACAGCTCAGGTCATTGTCCCTCAGACACATCAGGATGGTACCGCTGGCTTTGAGAACCCAAATCTGGGGGTTCACGGAGTACAACCACGGGAATGTGAAAGACAACAACAAGCCTGCTTCTGGTGCTCCTGATGTGATTTTCAACTGGGAAAAACCACCATTTCTTCTCCCAAAAATGATCCTCCACATGACAGTTGGCTCATCCTGGCTGCTGACTGACACAGAACATGATGTTTACCTTCTCTGGGGAAATACTGCACCAAATGGGAACCTACCAGCAGCCACAAANTTAACCAGTAGATCAGAAACAAAAACTCATCCAATGCAACAAACGTGACAACACCTGTGATGCACAATCGAGTTTTGATTTTGAGAGCTGAGGTTTCCAATCAGTCCAACTGCATGGACACGGTTATTAAATGAACACTGGACCTTTGTCAGTTGTGTTCATCTGCATGTCTGCATCATGGCTCACAATGGGGGAAAAAAAACATGCAAGAGGAACTGAAAAATCCGATTGTGAGACTTGACAAAGTAGAATGACAGCGACGGCACTCTGCCTGCACAGTCTGGCTCTGAAACACAGACGGCCGAGTGCTTCAGACTTGGCACGGGGCTTGTCAATGGAAAACAGAGTTTCTGTGACAGCTCAGCCAGTCTGAAGGACGACGTGTAACACCGACTTTTATATACAGGAAAAAAAAAAACCTCTTAGGCACAAAACTGCACGATTACATTTTGCAACAGATTATGAAGCGAAGCCTGATGGATTTTGGGAGCACATTCTCTGAGACTTATTTGTGCAGCTCAGATGGAGTTTGAACCTGGTAGAACCTCAGTAATGGAGAGTGAAAGGACTTCTGCTGCACTGAGTTCCTGCTGCAGGACCTGTATGTTTACTGTAGTTAATCTAAAGTGTTTGATTTTACTAAAGAGTTGCCGCTCTGCTGGTTGCTTGTCCAGGTGAACCTGCCTTCACCCTGAGTCAGCTGGGATAGACTCCAGCCCCCTGATAGTGAGGATTAAGGTGTATAGATGATGGATGGATGGAAGTCTTAAGACTACAACTTGTAAAGGTTTTCTCGTTGTCCAGGTGCTGAATAAGATGCACCGAACATTCAAGCTCAGATTAATTTAGTTCTGACCAGCTTTGGTGTCTCATTCTTTGCTTTTAATCCCATTGAGGGGCTTCAGACAGATCATCTGTCTGCGTGCACCGACCAGTGAGGCTCAGGAGGCGATAATCAGGACAGAGTTTAAAATCAAAACAGAGTAAAGGCCGTCATAGCTGAGCTGCAGACACCAGCTCGCTGATTATGCTTTTAAACATCACAGTGTGGGAGTTCTGATCTGTCACTGCTCAAAATGGCTGATGAACTGGGATCAGCGTTGTCAGTAATTTCCACCAAATGGCACATCAAAGCCGTAAACAGCCACATAATCAGCAGCTTCATTAGCTGCCTTTATTGTGGATGAGTGTGTGTGTGTGTGTGTGTGTGTGTGTGGAGTGGATGGGCTGCTGTGTGTGCATGTAGCCGTGGTATCCTGCGTTAGTGCATCAGCGTTGCACGAGTGATGTGTGTAATGTGTGTCGGTGGATGCGGCTCCAAATAGCCTAACAAGCCTTTCCTCCTACGGTTCGGTGCCCTGCGGATCGCTCAAACATTTACATGTAGATACTCAATAAACCACAGACCTGCACTCACTCAGAGAATGAGTCCTGTTAGCGGGCCTCTCTCTGAGACGAGCTCTGCTGCTGCTGCTGCTGCTGCTGCTGCACAGTGTTTCAGGCGAAGCTTCAAAGTGAGAGTGAAACCTTAAACCAGACCCTTCTCTGTCATTTTCCGGCGACTCTGACTTCAAGAAGTGAAATCATAGTGAAACTAGAAGGCGCGTGCAGGCGCAGCGCCGAGCTAATGACTTGTTACGCCATCCTTCACCGCAGCTCAACCATAAACGAGAAGACTAAAGAGAAGGTGGCCATTAAGAAGCTCCACAGGCCCTTCCAGTCGGAGATCTTTGCTAAGAGGGCCTACCGAGAGCTCCGACTGCTCAAACACATGAAGCATGAAAATGTGAGTAGAGTCCCAGCACGCCTCCTCCTCCTCCTCCTCCTCCTCCTCCTCCTGCTTTTAACAGACTGCAGGTTAATAGTACAACCATCATGTGTGTTAGACGTGATCGTATGCGTCACACAGTCATCCTCTGTGTTTGTCACCTTCCTTCATTCCAACCAGGTGATCGGACTCGTCGATGTGTTTACGCCTGCCTCCAGCCTGGATGACTTCCAGGACTTGTGAGTATTGTTTCGCTGTGTCAGCCGTTGCCTCCAGCAGAGTCAGATGATCTGATGACCTCCAGGTTTCACCTGCAGAAACACCTGGAGGACGTCAGGAGTGAGCACTGTGATGAACAATAGGTCTGTCTTCAGAACAATGGAAGACGGTGACGCATCAGGTCTCTCTGTTAGATGTGTTGTGACAAATCCCTGGAGCATCATAACACAACAAAATGTGAAAATGTGTTTGGGTCTCAGGACTTCTCAGGAAAAATATTGTCCCGTGTGAAAGAACCCTCCTTAAACTGGAAGCACACGGTCTCAGATATCACTGTGTGCTGTTTCCTTCCAACCCAGAGATGGATTCCCACATCAGGATGAATACTTTATGATCAATTAGTCAGTATTTCAGAGAACCAGAGAGTTCTAAGCTTTTTGTTGTGCATTAGTTGTGGTCTTGACTGAGTAATTCTCTCGTATCATGTGTAGAGTTTTCGTCTTCCTGTCCGTCTAAATATCTTCTCCGTTCTCTTTTTCTCAGCTACCTGGTGATGCCTTACATGTTTACAGACCTGTCCAAGGTGCGGGGTCATCTCTCAGAAGACAAAGTCCAGTTTCTCGTCTACCAGATGCTCTGCGGACTCAGGGTGAGAAGAAAATGGCCTTTCCTTAAGCATCAGAAATCTATTAGTTAAACTGACTGTGGACATCACAAGGTACCCTTTAGAATACAGCCGTGACTCGATAATCGACCCTTAACAATCCTAAACCTGCTATCCGACAGGTTTGTAGGAAAAACCAACAGAAACCATAAAAACAGCCTTAACATAGCGACAGCCTTGGATTGTGACTCCGACATGACATTTAATGTCACCAATCAGGATGACGGCGTATTATCTGACTGAACAATCCCACAGATTGGCTACGTTCACACTGCAGGACTTGATGCTCAATGAGGATTTCTTTGTGACTTCCTTCACGTTTCCACTTCAATGCGACTTGTATGTGATCTGCTGTGTGAACTTCATACGAGCCAAAAGTGTCCCGCATGCGCAGAAGAGGACACGACGACGTCACACGCAGCGAGCGTGCTCAGTGTTTATGGAAGTAAACATGGATGGTAACGGTGGAGCGTATCTGCCACTCCCCCGCCGCCACCGATGGAGGAAACAGAAGTGTGAGCGCTAACTAAACTAGCATCAGCAGCCAAGTACTGCCTGTGTGTTCTGGACACTTCCACCCCGTCAGAGCGCTGCCCCGGGGTGGAAGTGGTCAGAACGTGCACCAGCTCACCGGTCAGTTAGGCTGAACTCCAGCGATGTGTTGTGTTCTAACAACACACTAGTTATTATAACAACTATGAACAATAATTAACAACTAATGAGCCTTCCAGCATCAAGCCCTCCTCGTATCTGGACCTCCGTCTTGACAATCCTACAGCCTTGCTATCCGACATAGAAGAAGGTTTTACATTTAGTGTCAGATTATCGAGTCACGACTGTGTTACATGTGTGAAGTGTCTGACTCTAAAGGGCACCGTGGAGAGTCGACCTTTTGTACCTCACATTAGGCATTAAAGCTCAAACCCACGGTGAAATGTGCATAATTATAGAATAGTACTGCTATTATCATTATTGTTATTAGTAGGTATAATAGGTTGCTGGCTGTTTGCCATGAGCCAAAGTGTTGTGGCTCAAAACTTTAGTTATCTATAAAAATCTAACGTGAACAGGCTTATTCAAATACACAAACCACAAAACATTTAGGATGTGCCATAGAAATGTCTTTGACCTGCTCTGTTTGTCTCTTTTCAGTATATTCACAAGGCTGGAATCATTCACAGGGTAAGTCAGTACAGAGCCGACGTTCAAGTTCGGTAGAAAAATGTGCAGCAGCTTTGGGAGTTTTTTGGTAAATTGACCTTTACGGGGAAATTCTGCTGTGTGCGGTGGTTTTTGCTTCACGTTGGTCTGTCTCGTATTGCAGACGTGCGTTTCTCTTTGTGCTCTGGAAGTGTTTGTTTAGCTCATCGTTGTTAGCGTGTCAGATCAAACCCTGCCCCAACAGGTAGGATGAGTTGACTCCTCTGATGTCTGCCTACAAGTCTAGAGGTGTTAGGCCACACCTTTCAGCACCGGTGCCAAGTACCAGTGGGTGTGTGTGTGGAACAGAGAGTGTATTAGACCTGCACTTTCACTGATATGTCCCAATTCCCTTAATTGTTTGTCGATCCTTGCTCGTCAGTCCTTGCTTGCACCAAAAAAAACATCCCAGACCACCATCTTGAGGCCATTCCAAGCTTCTAGTCTCTGCTCTCAGGAGCAAAGAGGAAACCATCCTTCCCAGAAGTCTGGTATCAGACCGACACTCCCTTTTCCTGGGAATCAGTTAGCGATCGGACGTTATAGCAGATCTGGCTGGTTTACAAATGACAGATTCAGGGCAGAGCACANACATCAACTGAGATCATTTTTTCCACATCAGACAGTCTTGGTAGCTGATAATGGCAGAGTCAATAACATGGTGTCCATACTTTTCACTGTGACGGAAGGATCAGTGATCTGCTGCCACTATGAGGATCATATCTATGGTTTCAGGTGAAACGTCTCATCGATGAATAATCCTTTAACTTTAACTGTGGTGCCATCAGGTCAACATGTGAATTTCCATTAATTCAATCCAGTACTCTACTTTATGATCAAACACCATAACACCAATGGACTCACCAGCTTTTAGAGCGAATTCATTTCATTACACAAGTTATTCATGGTCTTCTTTACATGGAGGTTATAGTGTTCTGATCACAGCTAAACAGAGGCTGGTGTCGATGGTACAGCAGCTCCTGGAGCTCGAGTCGGGTGTTTTTGCTCCAAAAGCTGGCAAGTCGGTTTTGAAAGCAAGAAAGTTCAGCATCTAGCCGAGTAATGGCTGAGTCACTGGTATTGATCCATGGCCCTGTCAGCCCTCAGTGATATATGACGGCTATTTTGTGCCATCCAGCAGAAATGCTTAAAAACAGTGCAGTTGACTGAGGAGCAGACTGTTGCAAAGCAACACACAGAGAATCCAGAGACGCTTTCTCAAAGCTGTAGGCGAACAGTTCAGAAGACAGCTAAACCAAAACACATCCAAATGGAGCATCTGCATGTTGAATGTTTACCACAGGATGACCTCTCATGGCCCTCTAGAGCCTGATAATAGTCATGAAGAGCCAATTTTAAATCTAAAAATGAAGGAAATCAAACATCTTCTGAGTGATGATCCCAACATGTGGACTGTAAGAGATAAACACATCCGCTTTCATATCATTTTAATCACATGCTTAGTGGGATTTTAGGTCTGTGATGATTATGGATATGTATTGTGGATTTAACAACTGGATCTGTATGTTGAAGAAATGAACTTAAATTAGTTTCTGCAGGTGTTTGGCCTCTGACCTCTCCTGGACAGTGAAGCTCAAGACCAGTCCTTGGGATGGACCCATCAGTTATTGGTGATTTGAATTTGGCTCCAAAACTTTCTGTATAAAAAGAAACTCACTGAAAGGCAACATGGGTTCCTTTCACTATTTTACTGGGCTGTTTCTGTTGTTTTTTTTACTCCGGCTCTTCACTATTGTACTGGGCTTCTCACTACTTATTTTGGCCTCTTTCTATAATGTAATTTGGGTTTTTTCCTCTAAGTTCCTGATAAAAGTCTCTCGGATGTCCTATTTAAAAAACATCTAAGTGGTGCAAATGAGTGCAATTTTATTCATAAAATGTATTTATGCAACATTTGTGGTGCAGCCACATTTGCTATATTTTGGCTTCCTCCTTTTTTGAGTCCCACATATGAGGCCATTATGCTACTGTTTTTTTAGATACAGCAATGCGAGGCTATTTCCGTTGCAACAGTCATATCATCCTTTTTGACTTAAAACGCCGCCCCCTAAATATGAGGTCCAATAGCCTTGATTTCTTATTTTTAATTGTATCATCGCTTAATTACATTTTTTGATTTGTGTCTCCTTACATCCCTCATACTCTAAATAACTCCTGATAAGCCGCACAGAAATAAAACATACAGAAAGCTCACTTTAGTCTCAATGTAAGCTCTCAGTCTTCAACCTACTCATACACCCACCTGGCTCCAGTCACACACACTTGCTACGTAAGAAAGAAAGAAAGAAAGAAAGAAAGAAAGAAAGAAAGAAAGAAAGAAAACAACAGAACAGATTAAATATATTCAATGTAATGTTTGTTCATGTCTAAATGTTTAGAAAACTGTGCTTCTGTGACAGTTTTAAGCTAAATTAAGGGTTCTTAGATCTGCTCATGAGGCTTTGCAGCACTATACATTATGTCCAGGCCAAGCGCACATGTCGTGTCCATTCCTGTACGTGTGAATGTCCTGTTGTAGGCTGTCATGATTCATAAACTTCTGGCAATCTACAGCAATTATTCATGACAAGTAGCACCTCCTGTGTGTGGGTGGGAGCTAATGGAGTCATGTTGACATGTTTCGGCAGGCAGGCCGTCTGATTTCTCGCACCGGATCACATGGTTTGAGCTGTGTTTACATCATTTGGTTATTTTCCACATGCTAGACTGAACTTTATATGACAGAATATGTTTGTAGGTTAGACTGCATGAGACCACATGTTGTAACGTCCCCCAGGCTGCTGATCTACAGCAACAGAGGCTGCAGCTTACAGCATGGAACTGAAGTGCTGCCTGTACAGCCTGTAAAGCTGCCGGAAGCTCACCGAAGCAGAACTTTGGTGGTGTTACCTTCAAAATAAGGTTTTGTTTACTTTCTTTTAAATGAAAATATATTTATTACATAATAATAATAACAATAATAGTAACGATAATAATAATAATAACAAGAAGAAAAAGAAGAAGAAGAAGAAGAAGAAGAAATTTAGAATACTAAAAGCTAAAATTCATTTTTGCACAATGCTTTTTTCAGGTGGGTGGTTGTTTGTTCAACATGTTTTACTTCTAGACCCCCAAAACTCACCGGTGGGTTTAAATGATATGGTACTATTTTTTAATTTTGTTTTTTAATTACCAAACTGATGCCATCTCTCAGCGTCAGAACCTTTAAAAACAGAAAGAAATGTTGGATTTTAAGCCTTCTGACTGTAATTGAACTATTTATGTGTGGTTCTGTGGAAAAAATTAACCCATTCTGACCTTAACATAGTCATATTTAGGAGAGGGACAAGAACGAAAGCAAAGAGAGGCTGAGAAAAAAAATTTAAACGTATTGGATCAATAAAATAAATGCAGCACTGGCCTATAAACGGTGCACAGAGTAACACGCTGTTGGTGAAACATCTGTCTAGAGTTGATGTGCAGATCTTGGCCAATGGTCACACATTTAATCCGTCTTCTTCTACCTTCCTGCTAGNTGCACCGGGTTCCTGCTCTGGGGGCCTGTGTTTTTGATATAGCAAATGTAAATAAGAGGAAATGCCTGCTGTTCAGCCTGGAAGCGATGCCGACGCTGTGAGGTGCTGCCATTTAAAACGATCTGACATTTAACTGCCGTCTCACTTCTGTTGTCTGCTGTGTGTGTGTGTGTGTGTGTGTGTGTGGTGCTCATGCAGCAACACTCTGACCAGTTTCTTTGCTGCTGACGCAGATCCTGGACTTCGGGCTGGCTCGCAGTACCGACGCTGAGATGACAGGCTACGTGGTGACCCGTTGGTACCGGGCGCCTGAGGTCATTCTGAACTGGATGCACTACACCCAGACTGGCAAGACAATTGTAGCTGTTACACATTCTTACCTGCGTCCTGGTTGTGGTCTGCGTGCCGAGTCGGCCTGTCGGTGCTGTGGCTCTAACTGTTTGGTGTTCAGCTTCAGATGTAGCTCGTGTGGTACCTTATGGATCAGAAAGTTTTAGCGTAAAGCATGGATGTCATTCTGAAAAATACATTTTAGATGCTGCCTGATGGCGCCGAGGCTCAACGGCAGCATTGTCACTGCCTTTTCCAGGATTTATGTCCCTGTTGGAGATAGTGGTTTCTGTAAACAGCTTCCACAGGGTGGAATGCAGCGCTGACAGCAACACTGGCAGGTTTACGCCCCGCATAGGATAATATTACTCATCAGATTTTCCTCCCGGTTTGAGCAGCGCCACCAGTTCGGCTCTGTGTTGTGAATAGGAACTGTGCTCTGGTGTAGACGCGCCACCTTCCTCATTTCTCTAAAACACTCTTGTTGATGTGTGCGCTGCTTTGGGTTCTCACTCGTCTTTTCTTTTTTTCCTCTGGTGTTTATTCTAGTGGACATCTGGTCTGTGGGATGCATCATGGCGGAAATGATCAACGGAAAAACCCTCTTCAAAGGAAAAGACTGTATCCTTTCATCTGCCTCGTCCTCTCCACTATTAACGGATGATTTTAATATCGCTTTATCAAACTGTTGTGATGTTAAAGGTCATTAAAAGCCACTTGATTAAACAGTGAGCATCGTATTTGAGGAGGAGGGCTGTAAATGTGATTACAGTATATTACATGGAGCACAAGCGGTTGTGCTTCCTGAGGCAGCATCGAATGTTTTATATGTGTTTTATGTTCTTCTTGCTCCCGATACATTTACAGTGCCTCCTCATTAGTGCTTCATCCAGTGGCTGCCGTCTTCCTTTATTATTCAGTTTTATGGGCCTGCTTGGAAACCCTGTTTTCCATCGCTCACCAAACCACCAGGACAGGTTTAAAAATCCTTGACTGAAACCCCTTTGCTACCAGATATGGATCAGCTGACTCAGATCATGAAGGTGACCGGAGTTCCTGGACCAGAGTTCATACAGAAGCTGGACACTCCAGAGGTGAGAGACGTGACAGGATTTGTATGAACATTCAGATTTTAACACTTTGAATCACTTTATTTTTCTCTTTACCCTAAAAAACAGGCCAAAAATTACATGAAAGCCCTCCCTCATTATCCCAGAAAAGACTTCTCAGCGTTGTTTCCGAGAGCGACGGTACAGGGTGAGTCCAACCACATCCATTTACGTAGACGTCCACAAATGTGTTGTTTTGAACTTTTTGTCACAGTTTGGCCACATTCAGGTCTTTCACAGCTGACTGGGCTCCGGATTTGTTGTCTATTTCATTTGGAAGTACAATCATGACTCGATAATCGACCCTTAACAATCCTAAACCCTCCGACAGGTTTGTAGGAAAAACCAACAGAACCCATAAAAACAGCCTTAACATAGCGACAGCCTTGGATTGTGACTCCGACATGACATTTAATGTCACCAATCAGGATGACGGCGTATTATCTGACTGAACAATCCCACAGATTGGCTACGTTCACACTGCAGGNGTTGGCTCATCCTGGCTGCTGACTGACACAGAACATGATGTTTACCTTCTCTGGGGAAATACTGCACCAAATGGGAACCTACCAGCAGCCACAAAAACACGTGTAACCCGGGTCCTGCTGTGGACGGATCAGTGTCACGTGGTCTCATGGCTGCTTTGTGGATGTGCACACTGACAGCTAGTTGTTAGTTAGTGATGGCTATTTTATTTATTTCTATTTTACTACCGTTCTGACGGATGGAGTCCACTTGGAGGAGGCTATTCCATGCAGTCACTGACACAGTTTTCAGTATTTCAGTTCTGTACACGACCACAATGGATGTGAAACAACCAAGATGGCGGTAGCAGCTCGAAGGAAAATATTAAACACAAGTTGTTTTTCCTGAGTGAGCAGATGCTTGTCACGGTGTTGGTTTAAATATGCAGAGATATTTAAAATGGACTTTTTTCATGCTAGAGGACGTCACTACACTGTAGTCTGCACCCTGACAGCAGCTCAGGTTATATATGAAGTGCAGTCCCCAAAACAAAGCTGCAGACTTGAATCCTGTTGGTGCATCATCAACCAATGACGTCGCTGCAATTGGTAGTTCAGAGGAAAGTACTTCTAGGAATACATTTACTGCTTTTCCTGTCCATGCGTCTAAGTCCCTCCTACTGAGGACGTCATGACAGGAAAGCAGCAAGATGATTCACACAAAAGGCTTTTGTAATCTATTACATCCTCGTTTAAAGGCATCTGACTCTAACTCTGCAGGATCTGCTATTAAATCTGCATTTGTTTTTGCATTCCTTGCATGAAAACAAAAAGAAGTGTGTCACAGCATCTACTGGAGTTCTGCAGCGTGTTTTATGGACTGACTGCTTGTAGTTGAGTCACACCATTTAATCCCTGTTTAAAACACCCTCAGCATTCATGCACAGAGAACAGCCGAGCCGTGTGAGACCGCAGCAGCCACAAGTAATGAAGCCCTCACTGGCTCTAGTGCGAGCGTCGGCATAATAATTAGAATTTCTCGTTAATTACTGTGTGCAATAAGTAACCATCGCTCGTTTTCTCTTTCAGGATCTGAAGCCTGGAAACTTGGCTGTTAATCAAGACTGCGAACTAAAAGTATGTATTTCTGAGAATCACACAAGAAAACACCACAACACTTAGAATAAGAGAATCCAGCTGGTAATGTTCACTTTAATTAGCGATGGAGAATGAACATGTATGTCCAGTTGTCCACAAGATTAAACACCCCATTAATACAACGTATGAACAGATTTCTATGAAGTGAGCACGCTGCTCTGCAAAAATCACACGAGTGTC
>NW_007579539.1:17034-21545 GCF_000690725.1 Stegastes partitus | reverse complement strand
ACAGCAACGATTAAAGGAAGTGGCCTCGCTGCTCCAATACTGTTGGAGGGAAGTGTAAACACCAAACACGTGTAGCAGTGGAACAGTTTCACTGTCATACTGTGTCAATAATCTGCTTCCCCACCGCATTAAGTGCAGCTCTATGTGCTCACCATGTCGGCCTCATCGGATGATTTACAGCTACACAGTCATCCTGTTGCAGGACTTTAGATAATGTGAAAATGTGTAATTAGAATTCTAATTAATACGTCTTTTATGGCTTCCTCTTCAACGATTAGCTGATACTGTGAACGTGCTGCTCATATAAAAAGCAAACACCGCTCCCCTCTCGTGCCCAGGGCTATGCTTCAGAGAGGTGAAGAGCTTCGTGCCGTTCCCACGACGGGACTCCAAGAGGAAAAACACCCTGACCATGTCTCCATGAGCTGACGGATGTCCTGCAACTACTGACGCCCCAACCGACCCCACATATAGCCGACGGTGCCCTTGTATATTCCAGCCCTGGACTCACTCTTTTTCTTTTACTATGGAAAATGTTTCGATTTTGAATCAGTGTTCAGAAGAGTGATTATTTTAAAACTAGCCCTTCATTTTTTTTTAGTAATGTGAAAGCGTTTCCTAAATGTCGATGACTCTTTGTGTTACACGTCCCCCTACCAGTGAACTGTGTTGCAAGTTAATTGTGACTAAATGCTGTAGGGCTGCCTCTAAGATTTACTGTAATATTGTTTTCCAAATAAACAATAAGACAAAAATGTGAACGGTTGTTCTTTGGAGCGAAAAGAGGGATCGAATAAAAAGATTCTGCTCGAAGTGACAGAACTCATCCATGAAATTAGTTCGGTCTTGAGGTGAGAACGGCGACAGAAGTGAGAACACCATCAGTTCAGAGCTGTCAGTAACTGCGTTTATTCTAAGTAGGTATTTGCTCTTGTGTAAAACTTACATATAAAATACTGTTTAGATAGATCTGCCATATATCTGTTATTTAGTGGGCGGCTGTGGCCCAGTTGGTAGAGCGGGTTCTCCACTGACAGGTAAGGTTGGTGCTTCAAAGATTTACCATCCTTTGAGGGAAAACACTAACATCTGACGTCTGCGGTTCAACCTGAGAACTTGTGTGTTTAGAATCGACTTTGATTGATATTTTTGTTGTTGTTTTTGGTGCAAAGTAGTTTTGCCAAATCTTTAAATGATCATTTTGAACCAAATCTGCCAGTTTGACACGTTTGTGTTGTTAGGGCAGATTGTACCAGAAGAACAGCTGCAGCTTTTTCCCTCCAACATAACTAAAAAATAAATAAAATAATGTGGATTAAGTGACATAAAGCAGGAGAAGAGGAAAACAGAGGCTGTATTCTGCCTAACATCAGGTTGGATCATTCAATCGGGTAGATAAAGGAGAAAGCAGCAGTGATGTAAAGGCTGAGGCACATTAACATCCAGATGATTGTTTTAAATGCCTTCTTTAATTTAATTGTAGTTAACTGGACCCTGTTCTTGCACTGACGCTGGTCTCACATATGACAGATCTCACAGAGGCTCTTGGTGGATCTGAAGGAAAAAAACGTACAGAAACTACCAAACACATCCTATTAAGGCAAGCTTGTTGTTGCTGAATAAAATCATATGCATGTATTTTCTTTTTTTCTAGGTGCATGATCACCTTTCTCTCTCTCTCTACGCATGAAGACACAGACACTGAACCCCAAGTTGCTCTCAATAGCAGGCAGGCAGGCAGGCAGCACTGTGTCCAATGAGAGACATTGTGATGTGGATTGAGTACTACAAAGGTAGAAAGGTTCTCTATAAGCGTTTATTTCTTTATAGTTTAGCACCAGATTTCTGGAGAGATGTTCTGTCAAGCATTGTTTTGCCCCGCTGTCGTCTTTTAAAGGTGTTATATGAGATTCAGGCAGAGAAATATGTTTGGTCAGGTCATAGTTTCTCTTTTTTTTTTCTATCTTCATTAAAAGTTCTTGTGTGAATTGGATCAATGTGCTTTGGATCGTCGCCATGCTGGAAAGTTCCTCTCCTGCAAAATGTCTCCAGACCGGGAGTCGACTCGTTTGGTGCATCCACAGACATTGATGGTTTCAAATAATGTCGTCCGTCACACCTGCTTGCTTTACCGGCAGGACTTCACTGTGGTAGTCCTGAACATTTCCAACATTCTGCACCCTGCTATGGTCTCATCTGATCAAACAACGTGTGTCCAGGATTCATGATTCCTTTAATGTCACTTTGCAAACTTTCATCTTGCAGTTTTGTACTTCTTGGGCACCATACGTACAGGCAGACATCATGCTCTGTCCTCTACTGATTTCTGTTGATAAGCCCTGTGCCTTAACTGACCTCCTGATAGCTGATGCAGGTGTGTTTCTCCTGGTTTTTAGTTGGTCAGTGGTCTTCCTGTGTCCTTTATCGTTTTGTGAATTCTTACAATCAGCTAATTGAAAATCCCAGATGTGCTGAATTTAGTTTTGGTTTTTCAACTTGCATGTCAGTAATAACAGCTGTATTTACTTTTGTTGTAATGAGTTTCTACTTAGAGCTTGTATTTAGAGTGTGCTCTGTGTTTTATAAGATAAAATTCTGTCTTTTTTTCAATGTAGACATAATGCAGTTATTGTAAGGTGATGCAGTTTTGACTCAGTGGACATTTCAGCGATATTGCTCAGATCTGTCTCACCTCTGCTGTGTACGGGTCAGATTAAGGTCAAGTTTAGGTTTTGCAGACGAATGAACCAAAAGATAAGCAGCTGCTGTGTGCAGTATGTCATCAGTGATCGCTGGAATGTGTGTCCATGAGTGTGCGTTATGCTAAAAGCAACCGGTCCGTTTATTCATGCCTCTTCTTGTAGATGCACATTGCGTGACTGTGATGTCTGCCATGCTGGATAAATCATGCACTAAATGTTCTATCCAACCCATCTTTGTGCTGTGTGGCACTGCTTGAACATGTATTTGAGTGCTTTCTGTTGTTGTAATATTAATCTATTTCTGTAATCTGCTGGACGTCTTTGCTGGACATCTTTTAACAATACAAATGTAATACTAATCTGTTGTTGTTTCCCCCTCAGTAGCTGGATTGTGTTTATAGTAGAATAAACAACCTCATTCATGCATGCAGGTTGACACACAGGTTTTTCACACTGAACTATATCTCCAGGTGTTCTCTGAGGTGGAACTACACAGGTTTCCAGTGTGCTGTTTCCAAAGGGCTGGTTTGAATTTTAAAAAAACAACAACACCCATTTACGATGAGGCTGCACTGAGATCAGCGTGACCTGTGAGATCAGTCATTGACCCTGTAAGTAGCTTGCGCGCGAAAATCATTGCCTGGTGACGTCAGGGGGCGGGCTGAGCTGGTCACACTGTGACGTCATCAAGGCAGCAAAAAGGAGGGCCGGCGAGGGCGAGGGAGGCACGTCACCTTCAAAATAAAAGCATGTCCAAGAGGTACACATGAATGGAATGAAAATTCATTTTGAGCTTCAAAAACGATGCATGAGTTTTAAGCTACATACAGAACATCCCCTAGAAAAACAAAACAAATAAAATGGAACTCTACAAATAATTATATCAGAATAGAATAGAATAGAATGCTTTTATTGTTATCATACACAAAGTACAACGAAATTTAAAGACAACTCCAGTGGTGCAAACGTATAAAAGCAAAAGTGTAAAAGGACAAATAAGAATATATACATATATTTACAAAAGGAGCCAGTAGGAAGTATATACAGTCAGGAATGAGCATTGTTATAGGAAAATGGTAGATAAATACTGTATATTGCACTGCTGAGGTAAGAACACTGTGAATATGTAGGTCATCGTTGTTGTGAATCAGCCCAACCACAGTAGTGTCAACTTGACAAAGATGTTGCTGCTGTGGGTTGGTGTACAGTCGTGGGTGTACAAGGTGTACAAATGGGGCCGAGCACACAGCCCTGAGGGGCCCCACTGTCAGCACTGAGGAGTGTTGGAGCCCCAACGGTTGGTGAGAAAGTCTCTGATCCATCTTCCATCTGCAGGTGTGCTCGCCGATGCCCAGACTGCACAGTTTGAACAACGGCAGCCAGCTGCCATCAGGCCCGCCTCCACCAGGCCAGCCTCCAAGCAGCACCAAGCTTCCACCAGGCCAGCCTCCAAGCAGCAGCAGCCAGCTTCCACCAGGCCCAGCCTCCAAGCAGCAGCAGCCAGGTTCCACCAGGCCCAGGCTCCAAGCAGCCAGCTGCCACCAGCCCCAGGCTCCAAGCAGCCAACTTCTACCAGGCCCAGCCTCCAAGCACCAACCTGCCACCAGGCCAAGCCTCCAAGCAGCACCAAGCTTCCACCAGGCCCAGGCTCGAAGGAGCACCAAGCTTCCACCAGGCCCAGGCTCCAAGCAGCAGCCAGCTGCCACCAGCTTCCACCAGGCCCGCCTCCAAGCAGCACCAAGCTTCCACCAGGCCCAGGCTCTAAGCAGCCAGCTGCCACCAGGCCCAGCCTCCAAGCAGCACCAAGCT
>NW_007579539.1:12898-16914 GCF_000690725.1 Stegastes partitus | reverse complement strand
CAAAATGAGGAGAAAGATAAGAAGATCGCCAGCCTAGAATGCTGCGTAGCAGACCTGGAGCGGGACACTAGCATGAATGACATTATTGTCAGCGGGCTGGAGACCAGGGCAGTAACAGCAATGGCCGACGGGGAGCACACCGACCAAGACTCCGTGGAGCTACAGGTAATTGCTTTCTTTCATAGCAAAGGCATATCCATATCCAATACAGACATGGAGGCATGTCATTCCCTACATCAAAAAAAAAACAAAGTGGCAAACCGGCCATAATAATGAGTTTTACAAACAGGAAACACAAAATGCATTCAGACAAGGGAAAAAGCTCAAGGGATCTGATGTTTCTGTGAATGAGCACCTGACAAAGAAAAATGCAGACATTGCCAGAAGTGCATGCTTCCTAAGGTGTTCATGAAGCTAAACGGGTCACCAGAGGAAGCTGAAGTGCTGACCATAAGAGATATTGAGGAGCTGGACCAGTACCAGTGACTCCAGAACAGTGACTTTGTCTATCAGTGTGACTGACCTGAACTATTATGACTCTGGACTCTTGTGAAGAGCTTGACTGTTTAAACTTGACAATGGCTGGAAATGAAAGGGACAGAGATGATTGGAACTTTAAAATATTTAAATTCACTGATCATCATATGAATGATTTTGAACAAGACATTGACCCTGAAAATAATTTTCTTAACAAGATAAACAACAGCTGCCGTTATTACTCTGAAGATCAGTTTAACATGAACGTGAAATCAGATTATGGGATGTCAATTATTCATTTTAATAGCAGAAGTTTATATGCAAATTTTCTCAACATTAAAGAATTCCTGAGTCATCTAAACAAACCATTTAATGTGATAGCCATACCTGAGACCTGGCTTAGCACTGAAAAGGGTGGATTTTGAGGTTAAATGGGTATGAACTGAAATATATAAACAGAAAAAATAAAAAAAGGATTGGTATGTAGATAAAACATTGAATTATAACATAGTGGAAAATATGACAACTAATATTGATGATGTGATTGAGATTATTACTGTAGAAATCTACCTGGAAAAAAAGAAAAATGTGATCGTGAGCTGTGTCGACAGAGCACCTGGCTCCAATATTCAACCATTTAAGAATAGTACAGAAAGATTGTTTGCAAAGAAAGATCACAAGGTTGTGCTCACTTGTGGGGATTTTAATTTAGATCTCTTAAATCCCCACAAGCACAAACTGACTGATGAATGCATCGATGTATTGTTCTCCACTTATCACCAAACCAAGCAGAATAACATCTCACTGTGCAACTCTAATAGACAACAGCATAAAGAGTGAGTTACTACTAAATGACATCAGTGACCACTTGCCGGTTTTTGTAATGTTTGTTTGTGATAATGTTAAGTGTACGGATGTTAATCGGATTATATTCAGGAGAGTAAGAACAGAAGAAGCTATAAATAAATTCAGAAATGCATCAAGTGCTTAAAGAGGCTAATGCCAAGAAAGCGTATGAAACACTCCTGATAACATTTAAGTCATAATATGATGAACAAAAGTGCATAGACAGGCCTTGGATGACAAAAATACGTCAGAATACATACAAAAAAAAGAATACCTCCTATAAAGAATTCATAAAAGTCAGAACTAAAGAAGTGGAAAGTAAATACAAAAGGTACAAAAATTGAGTCAGGCTCTATTTTGATCATAATTATGATAACAATTATTTTTCTTTTTTTCCACTAAATGCTCAACCAGAAGTCTTTTGTCCACACGGATAGCCCAGTATTTGTAGGAAGATACTGGTTCAGTTTAGTTATGGCGCTGTGTGAGATATTTGGAAAAGATTTTTGGTTTTCTTAGCATTTAGTACCAACTTTATCTCATGCAAAGAGGCATGCGACTGTTGAAAGGCAGTCTGGAGCTCATCACTCATCATAAATAAGACATGCTGGCCAAAACAACTGGGTGGTGCTTGCATTCTGTGGTTAAACGTATTTTTAAGCTGTTTCGGTGGTCAAACATTCAGACACATTATTTTGAAATGCGCGCCGGACGTGCTGTGCGTCACTATGGCTGCTATCATTAGCACTCTGGACTCCAAACAGCCAACTAGCCGAAGGAGGCTACAGCTTCTCTTTCCCACTAAACTGGGTCGACAATAAGCCGTTTCTCAGGTTCTTAATGCAAATACACACGTCTCGTTTTCAGTAAGCCTCTGGGATTGACTGCTTGCCTCCCAAACGTCGTGTTGTGAAGAAACGGGGGCGTTATAAAATTGACCGGCTGGAGCAGCAAACTGTGGCTGGCTAACGGTAGCTGTTAGCTTCGGGAGTGTAAGGCGCCTGGCAGGCTACCATTACTGTAAGAGCGGCTTCAGACCGCCGGCTGTCGAGCTACCCTGTCACTCAGTTGCCATAATAGGTAAGATGGCTTGAATTTGCTTCCCTGCTTTCCCTGTTTTTTTTGGGCGGTTCAGAACTTTTAGCTCCATTTTAGCTAGCAATGATTTATTTTTTTATGTGTCTTGTCAATGCTATAAAAAATATAACAAACCAGCTAACGTTAGGACTGCCCATCTATTAAAGTTAGCATTCTAGCTAGCTGATAAATTCACTTCTCTTGGCACTTTTAATGTCAGAGTACTGTCACACGATTGCGCCGTTCTTATCCCGACTTCAAAAGGTGATACACGCTGCTTCAGTTTGACTGAAATAATAGGAAGAATTAACCCGTAGAAAAGCTTTTAACTGTCTTTTAAAACTGTAAATATGGCTGACATTTCACTCCCGAAATAAGGACACTTATCTGTTGAGACCCTGGTATTCTTGATGCTGATTGGCTGCGGGGCGGATCACTCACGGTTTCCTGGCATCTGATTGGCTCTGGCCGCTGTGTTGTGGCTATCCCCGACAGTAGCTGCCAACAGTTCGTGAGATAAAGTCGAGAATAATCCACTGATCATTTTTTCTTTGCTGGTCGCTTGTGTTTTGTCAGTAAAGACTGACTCTCTGCTTGACAGCTAGCCGGATGTCAATACGAGGATTTATCCACGGAGCTGTTTTGGGTGGGTAGGAGTTGTCCGAGTTGAGGTCTGTGAAGGAATGTTTAAACTACAGGTGATACCACTCATGCCTCAATATCACTGCAGTCATGTGTATGAAAGACTTAATACCTCAGGAAGTTCACCCTCTTTGTCACAGTGGTATCATTAGGTTTTTGTAGTTGTTGAAAATATAATTATCTTAAAGGGATGTTACTCTCTTGTAGCAACATGGGATTAATATTCACAGACAACAAATGCTTCAAAATATAACAGTGGCAAAAGAAACTGTCTTGTATGAATGTATTATTATAGAGATTTTAGATATTGGGCAGCGTCATTTAAGACAAAGCAACTATTCACATGAGATAACTGTGTAGGAGAAGGACGAGCGTATTCAAAAGTGTTATTAATGGTTATTCATGACAGTTCAGTGCTAGACCTTCAGAGACAATCTATGTAGTAATGATCATAAATATGCCCCAAAACTGCTTTCATTAAATGACTAAAATACTACGATGTGAAGGCCTAAAAGCCTAACTGTATTCCCCAAAGACATATATGTCTACAAAATCTTGCATGGACCTTATATAGATTAATACAATGAGGTCTTATTTTCTCAGATTTCATTCAGCTCTAAATATATATGGAATTTTTAAAAATTCATCAAATTTATCTTCATGCTGTCCGAAGTTAAGTGAGTCCATAAAAGTAGATCGTACAGGCCTCCAAAGGTCATTGAAACGAAGAAAAACACATTTCACATTCAACATACCATATAGGGAAGACAAACATCAACAATAAATTACCTCAATAATTAATTTGTTTAAGATTCCAATACACTATATAGATAATGTCAGAATCTAATCCTCCTGAATTTAATGCTGCATGAATGTACACAAGGGATGCAAGGTGGCTCAGTGGTTAGCACCGTCGCTAGAAGGTCACCGGTTCGCGTCCCGGTGAGGACACCCGGGATCTTTCTGCGTGGAGT